>NC_088305.1:16301727-16528989 GCF_032854445.1 Liolophura sinensis | reverse complement strand
AGAGACAGAGAGAGGAGAGAGAGAGAGAGAGAGAAGAAGGAGAGAGAGAGAGAAGAGAGAGAAGAAAGAGAGAGAGTGAGAGGAGAGAGAGAGAGATGAGAGAGGAGAGAGGAGAAGAGAGAGAGAGAGAGAGAGAGAGAGAGAGAGAGAGCGAGTTCGTTCAATATCAGTTTCTTGACAATACATTTGGAAAGGTTCGTCAGTTCCTTGCAAAAGGTCGCCGGTTTTATCTGAAGGCTTCGCCTCTAATGCTGACTCTACTGTGAATTAGACAGCCTTGCTATAAGTGAAACATAAGCTCGCTGATGTAGGTGACGAACTCAGAAGTGAAGAAACGAATGAAGAAACTCAGTTAAGAATATACTGAATCCAGGAAGAAATCTGGTAACTAGCGTGAAATCTGGTAATTAGCATGAAATCTGGTAACTAGCGTGAAATCTGGTAATTAGCGTCTTGTCAAACATGACACAATCAGTATGCTGAAAACACACGCAATCCTGTCTCAATCCTAGACTGTTACTTTGTCCTATCGACCTGCGATAAAAACCGTACGAGCAGTTTGTAGACCCTCCCCACCCTCCCGCCCGGAACACTCCCCCTCCCCAGCCTGTCTGTTTGTGGTGGCCTTAAAAAGCCATCGACCAGCTGGTGTGGCTGTTTGAGTAAACAGTATGGTGTACTGTTGTGTATGTCGTGTCAACTAATATAGTATACTTATCTGTACCCCGTCTTAACAAGAATCTGGTGTAGATATCTGTATCTCACGTTTAACCAGTACGGTGTAGTTATCTGTATCTCACGTTAACCAGTACGGTGTAGTTATCTGTACCTCACGTTAACCAGTACGGTGTAGTTATCTGTATCTCACGTTAACCAGTACGGTGTAGTTATCTGTACCTCACGTTAACCAGTACGGTGTAGTTATTTGTTTCTCACGTTAACCGGTACGGTGTAGTTATCTGTACCTCACGTTAACCAGTATGGTGTAGTTATCTGTATCTCACGTTAACCAGTAAGGTGTAGTTATCTGTATCTCACGTTAACCTGTATGGTGAAGAATATTTGTATCTCATGTGGAGCAAATATGGCCATCAAGCGTACCCTATCACACACAGGAAACTTTGTCTCTAACTTGCTGAAGAATGTACGCCCATATAGGACTACGTGGTGACCGAGTGTTCAATAATTATCTTTCAGTCACTAGCTAGGATAAACGAAATATTGATTGAATGACATCCTCAAGAAGAAAACCCGTTTGAGACTCCCTCCCTCTCTCCCGAATCTCAGCAAATATAGAATACTGGCCGGCAATGGTTTAAGCAAGAGCGCCCGTATAGCTGCTAAGGTGGTGAAATTACATGAATTTAGTTCATGTCTTCCACCCCAAATGGCGCACGCACATCGCACTACAGGGTAAAGATCTATGCCCCACATGTGACAAATGTCGTCAGTTACCTGCCCATAGCACTTGGGTTATTCTGGGTTTCTCCACTCATAAAACTGACTGCCGTCATGAATAAATAATAGATCTATAATCCTGGGTACGGTATAAATGTCAATCAGTAAATGAAACAAATTTAAGCCCACACGTCTCCTACACATTGACAACGGTGTGCGCGGCTTACAGGGCACATCACGAAAATCGTAACCTGCTGCTTACATGGCACATCATGACAATCGTAGTCCCTACGGAATCGATGACCCCGTACCAAATAAAAGCAAATAAAAGCAAGGAGCAGACTTGATCACCAGTTCCCTCGGAAGGCTTGGGGCTTTGACATGTTTGATGTCATTTCCTTTTCGACACACACTTCAGATTTTTTATGTTAGTCTCTCGTTTCACTGAGGTGACGAGGTGATACTGGCCACAGGCAGACAGAGCAGATTTGTGGACTAACATATTTGAAAGCCTACACCCGATTAAATTGCTTATTACATTCCTCACAGCGGGTTCACTGGCACCAAGTTGGATAATTTTGACTTTTCGACACATGCAATAATAAGTAGGCTTAGCCCGGTATCTTCATCACGAAAGTCCAAGCCTATACCATTTATACAGTTAAAATGATTCTAAAATTATACAAACTTATAAAGCTAGTCCCATTATAAATTTTACGAACGTTCCTACAGATTTCTAATATAATAGTGAAAATTTGATTGTGCTGACTGATTTTCCTCTGGTATAGTCTCTTTATTTAAAGTAGTAAAAGAAGTTAAAGTTGAAGCAGGGTTCTGTGACTAATGTGATGTTCAAGATTTTCTGCACCACCTCTCTTATTGGTGGCATGGAGAGGGGCGACGCATGGCGCTGTGAGGAGTATGACTCCAAACTCTACTCACCAATTTTGAGGATCAACAGCAGATAGCTGTAAATCACCTGAGTCCAGTTGTTCGAATGCATGTGTATTTGCTAATACTGTCATTAACTCAAATATAATATATAAACTTACAACCCAAAACAGCAGCCAATGTAGTTGTCTAAAGTCAGTGGATAACAGCAGCAGATTTATTTCACATTTAATATACTGTTACAAATTTTTGGAGAGGGGTTGAGTACAAAATTGACGACTTGGCTTAAAGATAAACATGCTATTAAGTCTTTAAAAAGTTTTGAACAATCGGGTCCAGGGCTGCTTTATCGCAAGGCTAGCAAGCATATCAGCGTGCGTGACCATCAGTCTGAAAACTGTTCTGTTCATGTAGAACATGTCTGAATCATATCGTGTACACACTAAAAAACAGGATTTCAACACTAGAACAATATATCAGCAGAATGTTTAAATTATTACCATGTTGTTTTAAAGAGAATTGATGACTTTACGCCATACTCAAGAAGTTTTTTTTAATTTTCACTAAGCTGATCCGCTTTAAGGAAGGAGTGAGAGAGAAGGAACCCAGGTGCTTTGAGATAACGCTAGCAGATCTTGAAGTGCTTAAAAAGCACTTCAGTCACCTTTGGGGACATCTGAAATAACTCCTTAAAACAGCTCAAAGCAAGAACAGCCATAAAGAAGTTTCCCCTCCAGGCGACGGTCCAAATCCACGTGCATGTCCAAACTCAAATTCACGACGACCATTTTGTTTTTTTTATTAAAGTCAGAGTTATAAAACGAAAATAATGTATTTTTACGGTAATGCTTGCTGACAGTTTGGGCGATAGGTCCTATAAATGTAAAACCATTAGGCCAGTTACATAAGCAAAGTGGTATAAAAATGCCTCATCGCGACAAACTCCGCATCCAAAACGACTTAAATAAGAACCCACAAAAGAATCTTAACCGAAACGTACATATTTTGACCTGAATCCAGAACGAAACCATAGCCTAGTTATATACATGCACATACATATTCCTCTAAACGTATAAATAGGGACCAGTCAACTGTAAGAAAGATGAAATGGCGCCAAAAATCGCTTGAGAAATCCGACAAATGCTGCCAAGTGTTTAGAACAAACGTAAATCTCCCGGGGACAGAGATGAATAGTCTTCATATGTTAATGAACACGTGATATGGTTTACTGTATTACTCAAAGACCTAAAGCATTGATATCCGAAGGGAATGCCAAATATAACATCACGAGAATAAATTCCACGCGGTTGGCCTGGCGACGTAAACGAACTGCGCACATTGACAGGTATCCAGGCCGTCTGACATTTCCAAGAAAGAGATGTGATATTTCGATACCGGAATAACAACATTTAGCTTTCTCACCCAGAGAGAATAATCGCGTAATAAACTCCCGAGTTTCTAGGTGCCATCTGGTTAAACCTGAAACACTGAAGGAAAATACAGTCAGTGCGTGATCTAATATACAATCAGCCCGTAATTCTCAACAAAAAACTCAATCATACCCGTACACCACCATCAAGCTTTGTATAGAACAACGCTATAAGATCACTGGGGTCACGGTGATGAGGTAGGAAGCCATGTCAGAAATAAAAAAAAGCTCTGTTTCAATCTTTCTATAAATACATTTGTACATAGCGACCCGGCGTAAATTTATGGCCCGATCTTCAGCCGATTAAATGACTACAGTTGTTTAGTACCGCGATAGTGAAACATTTTACAGCCACAGAGTATCGGCACTTGTATTCTAGCCGTACACTGCCGGCAGTGTGATTGTCGTAAGTCTACATTTCAAACAAACTGGCAAAACATTCTCTTTTTCAAGCATACACACAAAACTGTATAAACTGTACAGGTGTATTACCCATATACAGATAGTGCATAATCAGGAATGGGACATCAGGAATTCTCATCTCGAGTGATGTTCGACGAGTACGCCTATGGATACCAGTTGTCGAGAACTGGCAATTCATGATATCCCATCCCTAAGCTTGCCTTATATACTTTATTACACGGCAAAAACGGTGTACTTGCTCAGTTGGTACTTCGCTCAATCTGTAGATCGATAGCGGAACTAGCCATCTTCCGTTTAGTTGTTTACTTTATATAACAAATAGACGTCAGAGAGCACACAAAGGGAGTTGAGTGCAATCGCACGTGATCGATGGATATCGTATATTAAATACAGATTGAATCTTAGATGGCTATGCGCATGTCACCCGATTAAGAAACCAGCTGATTAGCCTATTGTCAACCAAACATGCACATTGTTGTCCAACCAAATTTTCCAGTACGGTACAGCACCTGTGTACAGGCATAAATGAATGTAATCCGGAGTGCAATATAGATGACGGAAATTGGGCCGTCAGCACTGTCGAGTGGTGCTCATCCTGATGCTTTGGGCTCATTCCCAGTTCATTAGCTGACACCATACAGAAGGTGCCTGTGTAGCCTTACAACACAAGCGATCAATAAGTTGAACTGGCTTTATACGACGTGTTGACGCCAGCAACGTTTGTGTCCGTAAATTAGAGTCTTTGGGTTTAGCCAAGAAGCATCAAGAGACACTTCAGATGGAATAAGAAGTTCCACAGACAGCTTATGAAACCAGACGTAAAGAGTACGCATCTTCATTGTGGAGAGACGCGTTAGAGAGGCCTGGACGCCAGATACTAGCACCACCAGACGTGGGGCAAGTTGAATGCATGCGCGAGACACAAGTACGCATAGAGCGAGACACAAGTACGCATTAGGCTTACGATCCGTGCAGATAACTTCCAATCTAGGCGTCATCATATATCAATCGTAACCAAGAATGAAATTTCCATGAAGGTCAGCGTATGCAATATCGACTGTATAGCATGAAGAGTAAAACCAGAACAATGCCGATCGACAGTGAAAAGTTGTCAAATGATCACAAATGTTGCGGATCTAGAATTACTCAAATTGTTGTGTTGTTATCGCATTTAACAAGCGGTGACTTGAAGGCAATGCAAAGGGACTGGCAGTCCACCAGCAAAATCCAATATTTACTGACAACAGAAATTGTTAACTTAGGATGAGAAAGTGGTTGATTCAAATTCTTTGACACACTAGGTTTTGTAGCACCAGTTATAACTTGTAATGTTGATATCAATCTTCACACAACACACAGGATCTAACAATTGCTACAAGACAATAAATGCGCACGATCTTTGGGCATATTACTATGTAAATAAGACTGAATTACAATGTTAAATTGTAACTCGTGTAACAACAAGCATGTATTTTGTCTCACGTTTCTCTCCCTTAATTAACGTTGACAAATTTGTCAGCACAGTTCAGTCGCGTGGCTCATAATGTCAAAATCATAGGGCTGCAATTTATTTATTTTTGGGGACGTGTTTTACGTCGAACTCAAGAACATTTCACTTCATAAATGACGAAGGCCAGCATTACGGTGGGAGGAAACCGGGCAGAGCCCAGTGCGAAATTCACGAGAATATGTACGTTACTGACAAATCTTCCCACGTTTGGCCGCAGAGGAAACAAGCATGAGCTAAACTCATAGCGACCGCATTGGCCCCTCTGGATAAACTAGGGGCATCCGCGTGTTGCAGTTTTTTTCACATCAAAAGTAAACCCATGCACTATTGCCTAGCAAATATTCTCTGCTCTGCTTAACTCTGTTAAAGAATTTTCATCACTGTCGGGAAACATATGAGCTTTGGTTTGTTTCACCAGATGTCACACAAAAAAGATACTGAGGTATTTTGGTCTTTCTAACTCACCAATGAGTAATTCCTGTAAAGGGCTCGTCTGGGCAGAGAGACAATTAATCACAGGCCTACAATGTACTCACGGGGACCATCGTAACACTGTTGGAGAATCCGCTAGAGATCTCTGAAATAAATGACGGCCATTTTGAACGACGGAAGAAACAGACGCTATAATATGGTCTAATCCAGTATATGGTTTCAAGTAACACTAGAGTCAGTTCTGGTAGTCACTGAAACTGTAGAGGGAGTGATGTCAGAATTGAGATGCAAAAATAAACACGCACAAGCACAAACATCCACACACCCACACGCACGCATGTTAGTCTGTAAACAGCATTTAAAAATATTATCTTAATATAGTTCTATTTAAAATACCTCATTAAAGTTGGACCTTCTGCCTATTTTGTCGATCGCGCAGCCCTGCACGCCGGTAAGACCTGTCAGGATTATGTATTGAAAAGCCCAACAAATCATTGCTGAATCCATGCATTAGACCTACCCAATGTGTGCTTTTCAAGAATTAGCCATCGTATGACTTAATCTGTAATTACCCCCAAGAGTACACCTCTTAATTAGCACCCTGAAAATCATATAAATAACACAGTTATACAACAAATGTTTTTTAAGACACCGGAGTTGTGTTTAAATAAAATCCTTGAAAACCGTGTACAGCACAGCGACTAGGCGATACGATGACCGATTTTCGCTCATATACCGGCCACTGTAGATGAGGCAAACGCGATCCCGTCTGGTTTGTCTGCCACGAATTGGACATAGCTGTATCCGTGGAGAGTTTGGCACGGTTTCACAGAACACAGTCTATAAATTTTTATCGCCAAGTTGAGCAACACCGGGAGCTATTTAGTCAAGCCAGCGGATTGTGAGTTGAACAGTGACGAGCTAGAAAAGTGTGCCTGCCTGCCAGCGAATTTACCGCCGTGACGTCACAGGGTAAATTTAGGACGGTTCGATCGCAATGGGGTAGATTTTCTGATGTTTGATCACCAAATTCTTCCTTTTTTCTTCCGTTTTCGATGTTTCAAACATTCAGGGGATATTAATTACTAGCTGCATGTATATTCAGTTTGGAAGGCCCGTCACTAGGGTTCAACTTTAAAAATGAAATAGGTTAAGAGTGACGATATACTTACAGGAAAATAGAAATAATCTTTCCTCAATAATGAAACAATACGCGAAAGTGAGTACGTCTACAGATCATATTAATGAGGATCATAAAATTCTTTTGTTTAAGACTAAAATACACAGAGTGTATGAATTTAGATGATGGGCATAGAAGAGTATTAGTCTTGAGGTGATATGGGTCTCCGTGGCTCAGTTGGTTAGCGCGCTAGCGCAGCGTAATGACCCAGGAGCCTCTCACCAATGCGGTCGCTGTGAATTCAAGTCCAGCTCATGCTGGCTTCCTCTCCGACCGTAAGTGGGAAGATCTGGCAGCAACCTGCGGATGGTTGTGGATTTCCCCCGAGGTCTGTCCGGTTTCCACCCACCATAATGCAAGCCGCCGTCGTATAAGTGAAATATTCTTGGGTACGGCGTAAAACACCAATCAAATAAATAAATAAATAAATCTTGAGGTGATACATGAACAAGATCTGTGGCAGGTTGTTCTGCCATTTACCTCAGATTATAGATTGTGCAACCATATACGACGAGTGAACAATACGCAGAGCTATAATGCTACTGCGTTCCAGTCTCGAGTGTGTACCGAGAAGACGGTCTTAGACATGCACAATAATTAGGTAAAAGAAACGAAAATTCAACAAGAAGCGTACAGTTTTAGGCCTACTCTAGACACAGACACCACCTGAGAGGATTCATACATGACTTTCATTTGGCTGAAGTTATATACACACCGGAAAGAGCAACAATAAAGTATGCAATAGACTGTGTATTTTCTCCTCGTAGGAGAACAATCCTCGAAACTACGAAAACAAACATTTATTCGAATTTGAAAGTTTTCTTCGCTGCACACGATTGGCATCGTTGTCACAAACAGTGTGCCCAAGATATGCCCATGCACATGAAGCTGCCCTTCTCCACACCATCCAACGGACGGCACATCTAAGACCTTAAAAAAGGAAGTTGTAACTTCCTCGCTTGGCGTTCAGCAAGGGGATAGTGCAACGACTGGTTAATCCGTAGGAGTATAATGGCTCGGGATGGCCGGCTTACTTGCCTTCCGTAAGGCGCCTCAATGAAGCAAGACTAGTTAAAAGTGCGGTGGAAATCCGTCCTGCAACAAGGAAGCACACTACGTGCACTTTAAAGATTCCTTCGTCGTCATATGACTGAGAAATTGTTAAGTACGACGTTAAACCCCAAGCACTCACTCACTCACTCACTCTTACAGACGCGAAAAATCTTAAATATCATGGGACAGAGAAACCGATTTCAAACGTTGGCCTCTGAGCAGCCTATTCAAGGAACCATGCAACGTCTAGGGCGGTGAAAATGAAGAGGTATAACTGTGACTGAATAGCGCCATACGGCCTGGTCATTAGGGTCAAGTGTAGTGCGTGCAAGAAAGACAACATGCTCTGATTTTCGCTTTTTTTTCTTTTTTTTTCTTTGAAGACTTGCAAGAGGTTATCATCCACTTACGCCTTGGTGTTAGATGGTAGTTAATTGCCCCATCCTAATAAGGACTCATGCACTCGACGGCGATAACAACATCATTAACAACCGCTTATTAACTCTCACCCATCCCACCCGTACCCCCTACCCAACCGCCTCCCACACACCAGAAAAGAAACATATGTTTACAATCAATAGCATTAAGGCACCTCAGCAAATGAGGTGAATCTCAATACATTAGACCAGCTAATCATAACTCATTTATTTATGTCCAGAAAAAGATTTGGTCATTATAGTTATCATAGGCTTATGTCACATCATGTAGGAGTAAGTGGCGAGAAAAATGCGCTAAACTTTACAGTTTGTTCTCCACCGCTTAAATAACTCAGAAGGAAAATCATTAGACAAAGACTAAGTGCCTGTTGCAGGATGGGGTGATTCCCAGCATAATTATGCTTCTTATACACCAAATTATGTTAAAAATGTTACCGATCAAATGTTATGATATTAAGCAATTTTTTAAAATACCATATTTACAGCTGATTTTTCCCTAATACTTATTACAACCACTTGATAAAACAGAAACTGGTAAATTGCGAAGACAAAAATACTATGCTTAGGCATACGCAGGCTTTAAAAAAATTGGCTGACAAGAACGATCGCAAGCTTGCGCTAGACGCAGCAAGGTGTGAGGAAATATTATTATCAGTACTATTTCGGTAATCTAAAAGTTAAGGCGGACATTAGCATACCACTCATACACCATCAAGTGGCGTTCCATTTCGATGATCGCAAGACCACATGCCCAAAACAACTTGAACAGTAGTTCCGAAAGTAGTCAAATAAAGATGGTAACATGTAGGGAAGAAGCAGTTAAGTTTCAATGATGCAAGAAAAACAGCCGATGTTCAAGGCATGGTAGGCGCTGCTCCGAGTCGCTGCTCCGAGTTTAATCTCTATGCTTCTGTCTGTCGTACTGTCACTTTATTTCATTTCTTCACTAGTTGCTTTTCGTCTATAACAAATATCTACCCTCAAGTTAATACATATATAAAACTTAACAGGAAGTCTGTTGTCTGAGTGATGGTATACTGTAGTCTTTCGTTGCATCATATTATTCTTTTACAGTGCGGGCTTCCTCTCGGGCCGTACGCTGGTAGATCTGCCGCAAACTGCGGGTAGTCGTGGGTTTCCCCGAGCACCGTTTCCTCTCACCATACCGCTGGCCTCCATCGTATAAATTAAATATTCTTGACAACGGCGTAAAACACCAATCAAAGAAATAAATAAACATTTTTTCTACATATACAATGGTTGATAGATTTTACTACGTCACAGAAGTATTCGAACTCGGGTCTCAGGAGCCAAAGTACAGTGCTCTACCAACTGAGCGTAAGGGAAATTCGCGCTGGCTACTGCTGGTATCAGCACTGGAAAGCTGCTCCTGTTACACCTTTCCCCACTTAAATCCTTCCCCCTCTCCCAAGGCACACCCGCGTCCACAGGTCCAGAGCCTCACGCTTCTTGGAACCTGTTAGGTCATGTTACCAGTGTAATGGTTGAAGGATTTCGCAACGTGGGTCACACAAGGATTAGAACTCCGGTCTCTGCAGCTGATTTCCAGCGCTCTACCAACTGAGCTAAAGGGAAATTCCCGCCCGCTGCTTCTGGTATAAGCAACGGAAATCTGCTCCCGTTACTTACATAGTACACATATATCATATTAAATCAACATACAGGTTTTATTACACTACCAGTACATTATGGCACAGTATCATGGTAAATATACTTGAGGACGCCGTAAACACCAATCAAATAAATAAATAAATCAGTATCAAACCATAATAAACTAATACACTCTAGCATCAATCAGACAATAGACGCTCTGTTTAAACTCACATATTATTTCTTCAGTGTGGTAACACATATATCGTAGATACTAGCGGAAACTGCACATTAGCTTCTTATATGATTATAGGAACATATAATCGCTTATGCGATCCAGCCATTGGATACGCGAAGCCGTATTACATAGAAATGACATAAGCAAGTCCTAGGTACAAAGCCGACAAATGAAAATCCTAGCCAGCCGCGGGAATCGCGAAAGTACATTCCATCTCTCAGGACTTGGTAATTACGCATGGATTTGTCTTAGATTCGACGTTTTGTCTCGCCAGGTGAAATCGTGCCAGATTTTCAGGCACACGCTTTTGTTGTTGTTGTTGTTTTTTTTTTGTTTTTTTTCAAAATTATCTCTTCCATTCTGGTTTTTCTACTTAACTTGACATATTTACACGTCCTTAGTTTCAAATCTTGGGAATTGACTCACAAATCAAGGCAATTAAAATTCTTTAGTCCAAAAGTTCACTTGATTTTCGTTGATTGGAAAGACATTTCGAACTGCTGCAGATTCCTACTGCATTATCGGTGTTCCACGAGAAACCAAACTGGTCGATTGCTTCTCGGACGTGCCTTGAGTTAATTGTTGGCTTGACTGCACAATAACTGCGTAACATATGGTCACACACACATTGTTCAGTGTACACAGATATCGGTGTCATAATTGGTGTTCGGTGACACACACATTGTTCAGTGTACACAGACAGCAATGTCATAATTGGTGTTTGGTCACACACACACTGTTCAGTGTACACAGGCAGTGAAGTGATGACTGATGTTTAGTCAAACACACATTGTTCAGTTTACACAAACAGCGGTGTCATAATTGGTGTTTGGTCACACACACATTGTTCAGTGTACACAGACAGCGGGGTGATGATGGGTGTTTCGTCACACGCACATTGTTCAGTGTACACAAACAGCGAGATGATAACTGGTGTTAGGTCACACAGATTGTTCAGTGTACACAGACATGGGTGTCACAATTGGTGTTTGGTCACACACACATTGTTCAGTGTACACAGATGGTGAAGTGAAAACTGATGTTTAGTCACACACACATTGTTAAGTGTACACAGACAGTGGGGTCATAATCAGTGTTTGGTCACACACATTGTTCAGTGTACACAGACAGCGGGGTAATTATTGTTGTTTGGTGACACACACATTATTCAATGTACACAGACAGCGATGTCATAATTGGTGTTTGGTCACACAAACATTGTTCAGTGTACAGAGACAGCGGGGTGATAATTGGTGTTTGGTCACACACACATTGTTCAGTGTACACAAACAGCGATGTCATAATTGGTGTTCGGTCACACATACATTGTTCAGTGTATACAAACAACGATGTCATAATTGGTGTATGGTCACACACACATTGTTCAGTGTACACAGACAGCGGTGTGTTAATTGGTGTTTGGTCACACATACATTGTTCAGTGCACAGAGACAGCGATGTCATAATTGGTGTTCGGTCACACACACATTGTTCAGTGCACACAGACATCGGTGTGATAACTGGTGTTTGGTCACACTCGCATTGTTCAGTGTACACAGACAGTGAAGTGAAAACTATTGTTTAGTCACACACACATTGTTCAGTGTACACAGACATCGGTGTCATAATTGGTGTTTGGTCACATACACATTGTTCAGTGTACACAGACAGCAATGTCATAATTGGTGTATGGTCACACACACATTGTTCAGTGTAACAAACAGCGGGGTCATAATTGGTGTTTGGTCACACCCACACATTGTTCAGTGTACACAGACATCGGTGTCACAATTGGTGTTTGGTCACACTCATACATTGTTCAGTGTACACAGACAGCGATGTCATAATTCGTGTTTGGTCAAACACACATTGTTCAGTGTACACAAACATCGGTGTGATAATTGGTGTTTGGTCACACACACATTGTTCAGTGTACACAGACAGCGGTGTGATAATTGGTGTTTGGTCACACACACATATATCGTTCAGTGTTCACAGACAGCGAGGTGATAATTGGTGTTTCGGTCACACACACATTGTTCAGTGTACATAGACAGCGAGGTGATAATTAGTGTTTGGTCACACAAACATTTTTCAGTGTACACAGACATCGAGATAATAATTGGTGTTTGGTCACACAGATTGTTCAATGTACACAAACAGCGGTGTCATAATTGGTGTTTGGCCACACACACTGTTCAGTGTACATAGACATTGAAGTGACAACTGATGTTTAGTCACACACACATTGTTCAGTGTACACAAACAGCGGTGTCATAATTGGTGTTTGGTCACACAAACATTGTTCAGTGTACACAAATAGCGGTGTCATAATTGGTGTTTGGTCACACTCACATTGTTCACTGTACACAAAGAACGAGATAATAATTGGTGTTTGGTCTCACACACATTGTTCAGTGTACACAAACAGCGATGTCATCATTGGTGTTTGGTCACACTCACACATTGTTCAGTGTACATAAACAGCGAGGTGATAATTGGTGTTTGGTCACACACACATTGTTCAGTGTACACAGACAGCGGTGTGATAATTGGTGTATGTCACACACATTGTTCAGTATACACAGACAGCGAGGTGATAATTGGTGTCTGGTCACACACACATTGTTCAGTGTACACAAACAGCGGGGTGATAATTGGTGTTTGGTCACACTCACACATTGTTCAGTGTTCACAGGCATCGGTGTCACAATTGGTGTTTGGTCACACTCCCACATTGTTCAGTGTACACAGATAGCGGTGTCATAATTGGATTTTTGTCACACACACATTGTTCAGTGTATACAGACAGCGGTGTCATAATTGGTGTTTGGTCACACAAACATTGTTCAGTGTTCACAGGCAGCAAGGTAATAGTTGGTGTTTTGTCACACACACATTCTTCAGTGTACACAGACAGAGGTGTCATAATTGGTGTTTGGTCACACACACAATGTTCAGTGTACACAGTGGTGTGATTATTGGTGTTTGGTCACACACACATTGTTCAGTGTACACAGACAGTGGTGTGATAATTGGTGTTTGGTCACACGCACAGTGTTCAGTGTACACAGACAGCGGTGTGATAATTGGTGTTTGGTCCCACGCACTGTGTTTGGTGCACACAGACAGCGGTGTGATAATTGCTATTTGGGCACACATAGCAGTGCTGTACGTATTTGGTCATATATAACCAGTGTACACAGACGTCAGTGTGTGATACTGAGATCTCGTTGCACACATCCAATGTAGACCGACATCAGTGTGATAAATTGGTATCTCGTTACACATAGCCAGTCTGCACAGTGTGATAATTAGTATCTAGTCACACATATCCGGCGCAAATAGACGACAGTGTGATAATTGGCATCTTTTCAAACATGCGTAAAGGGTCGACATACACAGCAGTGTGGTAGCTGGTATCTGGTCTCACACAACTGCTGTACAAACACAACTGTCTGAGATATCTGGCAGTCTGATAATTGGTATATGGTCACACATAAACGGTGTGCATAGACGGCAGTGTGATAATTGCTGTCTGGTCACACATAACCGGTGTGTACAGATAACAATGTGATATTTGCTATCTGGTCACACATAACCGGTGTGCACAGACGACAATGTGATAATTGGTATATGGTCACACATAAACGGTGTGCATAGACGGCAGTGTGATAATTGCTGTCTGGTCACACATAACGGGTGTGTACAGATAACAATGTGATATTTGCTATCTGGTCACACATAACCGGTGTGTACAGACAACAGTGTGATATTTGCTATCTGGTCACACATAACCGGTGTGCACAGACAACAGTGTGATATTTGCTATCTGGTCACACATAACCGGTGTGCACAGACAACAGTGTGATATTTGCTATCTGGCACACACAGTGTCACTATACAGTCCAATCTAGTAGCCTTGCAAATTCTTAATTTCGTTTTTAAACATCTGGCAAACAAAAACACATTTCCTTTTCTCATTTACACAAGTGTCAGTGGTATTAGAAAAAGTGTAAAAATAATGTAGGAGTATTCCTAACAACGTCGGAATTAAACAAATGAGTAAAGTCAAGATATGCATAATATTAACTCTAGACACCGGATAAGCAATCATGCACGGAGATTTTAGGCCAAGAGCCTTTTTGGGGAGGTATAAATATTCGTAGCGTTCACGTGTAATCACTCTCACTCAACAACTCGGCCCTGATAAAAGTGTTCTGAGAACATATAACACTTGATCCGTGTCGATCACAAATTGATGCTATACTACACTTCTGACTTAATTACGGTCCAGCCTTACCTACACTGAAGCTTATTCCAGGCCAATTAATCATACATACACTGAAGCTTATTTCAGGCCCATTAATCATACCTACACTGAACTTTATTTCAGGCCCATCAATCATACCTACACTGAAGCTTATTTCAGGCCCATTAATCATACCTACACTGAAATTTATTTCAGGCCCATCAATCATACCTACACTGAAGCTTATTTCAGGCCCATCAATCATACATACACTGAAGCTTATTTCAGGCCCATTAATCATACCTACACTGAAGTTTATTTCAGGCCCATTAATCATACCTACACTGAAGTTTATTTTAGGCCCATCAATCATACCTACACTGAAGCTTATTTCAGGCCCATCAATCATACCTACACTGAACTTTATTTCAGACCCATCAATCATACCTACACTGAAGCTTATTTCAGGCCCATTAATCATACCTACACTGAAGCTTATTTTAGGCCCATTAATCATACCTACACTGAAGCTTATTTTAGGCCCATTAATCATACCTACACTGAAGTTTATTTCAGGCCCATCAATCATACCTACACTGAAGCTTATTTCAGGCCCATTAATCATACGTACACTGAAGTTTATTTCAGGCCTATTAATCATACCTACACTGAACTTTATTTTAGGTCCATCAATCACACCTACACTGAAGCTTATTTCAGGCCCATTAATCATACATACACTGAAGCTTATTTTAGGCCCATTAATCATACCTACACTGAAGCTTATTTCAGGCCCATTAATCATACCTACACTGAAGTTTATTTCAGGCCCATTAATCATACCTACACTGAAGCTTATTTCAGGCCCATTAATCATACCTACACTGAAGCTTATTTTAGGCCCATTAATCATACATACACTGAAGTTTATTTCAGGCCCATCAATCATACCTACACTGAAGCTTATTTTAGGCCCATCAATCATACCTACACTGAAGTTTATTTCAGGCCCATTAATCATACCTACACTGAAGCTTATTTTAGGCCCATCAATCATACCTACACTGAAGCTTATTTCAGGCCCATTAATCATACCTACACTGAACTTTATTTCAGGCCCATCATTCATACCTGCACTGAAGCTTATTTCAGGCCCATTAATCATACCTACACTGAAGCTTATTTCAGGCCCATTAATCATACCTACACTGAAGCTTATTTCAGACCCATTAATCATACCTACACTGAAGTTTATTTCAGGCCCATTAATCATACGTACACTGAAGCTTATTTCAGGCCCATTAATCATACCTACACTGAAGCTTATTTCAGGCCCATTAATCATACCTACACTGAAGTTTATTTCAGGCCCATCATTCATACCTACACTGAAGCTTATTTCAGGCCCATCAATCATACCTACACTGAAGCTTATTTTAGGCCCATTAATCATACATACACTGAAGTTTATTTCAGGCCCATCAATCATACATACACTGAAGCTTATTTCAGGCCCATCAATCATACCTACACTGAAGCTTATTTCAGACCCATTAATCATACCTACACTGAAGTTTATTTCAGGCCCATTAATCATACCTACACTGAAGCTTATTTCAGGCCCATCAATCATACCTACACTGAAGCTTATTTCAAGCCCATTAATCATACCTACACTGAAGTTTATTTCAGGCCCATTAATCATACCTACACTGAAGTTTATTTTAGGCCCATCAATCATACCTACACTGAAGCTTATTTCAGGCCCATCAATCATACATACACTGAACTTTATTTCAGATCCATTAATCATACGTACACTGAAGCTTATTTCAGGCCCATCAATCATACCTACACTGAAGCTTATTTTAGGCCCATCAATCATACCTACACTGAAGTTTATTTCAGGCCCATTAATCATACCTACACTGAAGCTTATTTTAGGCCCATCAATCATACCTACACTGAAGCTTATTTCAGGCCCATTAATCATACCTACACTGAACTTTATTTCAGGCCCATCATTCATACCTGCACTGAAGCTTATTTCAGGCCCATTAATCATACCTACACTGAAGCTTATTTCAGGCCCATTAATCATACCTACACTGAAGTTTATTTCAGGCCCATCATTCATACCTGCACTGAAGTTTATTTCAGACCCATCAATCATACCTACACTGAAGCTTATTTCAGGCCCATCATTCATACCTGCACTGAAGCTTATTTCAGGCCCATTAATCATACCTACACTTAGGACATATTTCAGGTCCAATCATACCTACATTTGGGACATATTATCAACACTTACGACTTACTTAACGCCCAGTCACGCGAACACTTACGACTAGTGAAGATCACCTGCGACAGAAAGATCGCGGATAATCGTCGTAAATATTGGTTAAATCGTACGATACATAATGGGAGATCTTGGCGAATCTAAGTAAATCTGAAGACATCGCCAGTGAGCGGGACGCGGTTGTAGTGGGATAACAGCTGCCATCAGCTGAGTTCTACATCAATTCTGACTAATCAGTTGGGATTCATTGTGCGAGCATCACAAACGATCCTCATGAATCGCTCGCAGATTTTCGCCAAAGAGCATCTTTAATTTCATTCAATCACGTGAATACCCGTGGTGAAGTTTATTTTATTTATTTGATTGCTGTTTTACGCCGTACTCAGGATTATTTGACTTATACGACGGCGGCCAGCATTACGGATGTGGGAAACCGAGCAGACTCCGAGGGAAACCCACGACGATCCAAAGGTAGCTGCAGATCTTCCCAAGTACGGCCAGAGGAAGCCAGTATGAGCTCGGATTGAACTCACAGCGACCGCATTGATGAGAGAATCCTGGGTCCTTGCGACGCGCTGCCACGTTAAACATTCACCTGACATCATGACTAGATTAAAGATAATTGGCTCACAGAATATGGGTATAAGCGCACAGCGATGCTTTGTCAGAAAATGTCCGTGATTTAATGCCATCACGTGACTACCACTGGGACCCTTTGTACCGATCAAAAGATCGCAGCGAATCGCAGATTTCGTGTGTAGCTTTGATTTTACCGAGCCTTCAATTATCGAATCGAATCCCCGGACGAAGAAACCGCAAAGAAAGCCAATCAGTATGCCTTGTGTCATGAAGCTAGTCTGACGCCATGAGTAGGTGGAAGATAATTGGCTCACGAATGATCAGTTTAAGCGCACTTTAGCTTTGTGAATCGTTTATACGGTGTGAAGGTAACGTGACAGCCGCGCAGGCAAAGCACCTTGTCCAGTGATCCGCTCCCGTAACTGTAATGCCTCGTGCAATGATTCCCAGATCTAGCGCCTATCTTCTTCACCAACGACTATTCGTAAAAATGGCGTGCCAGATCCTATAGCATACACTCAGTTTCAAAGTGATCAAACATCCAAGGGTAATCGACCGAAATGGGTGACACTGATCACGCTCAGACAGATCCGAATGGCAGTAAATATATTGAAAGGCTGACAGCATACAGTTAGCGTAAACTAGAGCAATGAGGATTATGATAATTGATAATTGATCACGGATATCCGGTGAAATAGGACCGCTTGTCAGTTTACCTCAGGTAGGGTTTTATTCTAACTGTCCATGTATACGTAAATGTTTAAATAGAAGCAAATCTGGCTGACCGTGTCCGTAACAAAGAAAATCACTTTATACATTTAAGCCTACATCTAACGTAAAGTGTAGACACATTGTAGACACAATGTCATATAAACGCATTTACACTACATATGATGAAAATAACACACATAGTACGCACGTGATTTAAAGTACCTTGATTGATATTAAAAAGGAACTTGTACACAACAACTTAGTGTATCCGGGGGAAAAGACACTAGATATCAAAGGTTAACTAGATATCAGTTAATGGTGGAAACAGATGAGCATTTGGAAGAAAATGAATTTGGTGCACACAGTGACTAAAAACGTTTGGAATGTTACACTATCTCTTTCGCCACGTGAGAGGATGAAACACAAACTGGATCTTTTTCTTTTTTTTCTTTCTTTTCTTTCTATCTGACGACCAGCTGTTAGATATTTGTCGAATTCTCATCGGTGTTTACTGTGTAATTGTATCTACCGAGGGTTTGTACCTCTAGACATTCTTATTGAGGCATACATCCAGTGTAAAGGTCTGTTTAGAGGAGCGTTGTAAGTGTTGTTTAACAATGTAGGCCTACTTTACGCTATATATGCAAAGGTTTATCACTGGAATGAAGAAGTGGACACTGAGACAAACAAATAAGCTGGCTTTAATCGGGATTTATCAAATTTTAACACTAACACCAATGTGTACGCTGTGAATTCAAGCCCAGCTCATCCTACCTTCTTCTCTGGTTCTACGTGAGAAGGTCTGCCACCGACCTGTTCAATTCGGCGCATGGGTTTCTACCTGGTCTACCCACACAATAATGCTGGCCGCCGTCGTATAAGTGAAATATATGCTTGAGTGAGGCGTAAAACAAAAAATAAACAAATAAATAAATATGAACAAACGCAAACGTGGACACTAGCAATCGGGAAAATAGTACTAGTGTAATCTAGTAAGCTAAATATTAAATGACAGACTTACCTGAGTCTAAATAGCTGGTCTGTGCAGAGTACACGTGGTTACACGTAATTCGCAGTTGGTCTGTGCAGAGCACACGTAGCTACACGTAATTCACAGTCCAGCAGTATATCGTCAGGAAGCACACCTGAAAAGGACCTCTCACCAGCACCATGTGAAATTATCGAGCAGTCATCTATAGAGGAGGATATGTATCACGATGACTTAAAGGGTAAGAAGTGGAGCCATAATCTTCTCGTCGACCGCTGAATCCAAACCGGGATGCATGGAGACACGCGTGAGCTTACCGGAACAATCGTCTATTCCTCTAGCTGAGGGGGAAATAATATCCACGCAATCTTTCCTAAGACGATTGGCTGTGCCGTTACTGAAACCTGGTTCTCCCTCGACCTTCTTTGCGTGCTCTTTGCCTGGTACCAGTCTTTCTCTGAGCACTATCTTCAGTCACTCTACTAAATGCCCGCAATCAGGCCACGCGATATCGCGTTTTTTTTTCTTAAATATATGTATATATATATGATTTTTTCTTAGAATAGTACACAACACTCGGTCGATACCGGCTGGAACGTCGGCTAGTCGTTTTGAGGTAAGCTAAACAATATCGTTCACTGTAGACATACTGGTAGTAGCTTTACAGACCCGGCCTAAATAAGTAGGCGATCACACAGTCCCAAAAGGTTATCGAGCCCGTGGCCATGTAACCTCTTAACACACTTCCAGACCAAAGGGGCTATTTTCGTTTTGATCCACGTTGTGCTTCCCGACAAGGCTAAGCGCGGTTATGGTTCCTGGGTATAACCGCTATAAAAATTACTTGAAGACCAGGGCAAAAGCTTCACAAACGTTGACGCTAGGATCGCTGATTATCGTCGTCGGACTTAAGGTTACGCGTATTGATTTTCCTAACTGTTTATATAGTAAATTGGTCAACTTGAACCTAAAAAATACATCAGTTCTATTAAAAACAAACAAAATCCTGATATATTTTGATTTGGTGCAAACTAACAGTGCAGAAATTTATAGTGTATCAACAACCTAAAATGTCTGTATGGCAATATTACCCAGTCAGTGCTCCTTCACTATTCAGTTCGGGGCCAAACCTTGAGCCCGTTTGCCTGAATTACGCATTTGTAACCTTAACCACATGCTCATATTAAAACAAAAAAAGTGTAATTTAGCAGAGAATAATCCCCTAAATATAGATTTTCTATATCTGCCTAAAACTACAAAACGTTCGTCAAACACAGATCACACATGTTCTGAAATCCAAGGCTTCCTGACACCATAATGCTGAAATATTCTAGAATTGTGTCAGCTTAGACAATCATTACGGTTTCATTACTGTGTCAGAATCTGCCCAACATGAGGACGTCGGGCAGAAAGATGGACAGCACGCTTCACAGTCGACTGCAAACGATGACCCAGCCATTCACACCATTTGTTGGACAGTTGGCCATTTGTCGAGCCAAGAAGCGGTCATTCTTTACCGTGCACACTGCTATAATACATGTATGCCTAGAAAATGGTGTTTTCACTACAGCAGTGAATAAGTTAATGGCGCGGAAAGCTTGCAAAGAACTTTGACTTTTCTCGTTTTTTCTGTAAACAGAAGAGAAAAGCCTTTCAAGTGGATCATATCTTAAAACATGTATACGATATTTGAAGACTGAAGACTGGTCACGTGCTCACTCGAACAGAAGTTATTAGTATGCCCCACCGCCTTTTGGACAAGAGCCTGACATTTGAGTACCATAACATCAATGTGTGTGTAATTTAGTTTTACTGAAAGAAACTTAAGCGTTATACTTGTATAAAGAAACTCTCTATAGTCCAGTCCCAGTACTGACGTTCACTATAGACGCTGGACTGGCGCTATAAGGATGAGACGTTTGTCACAAACACAGTGTTGATGGAGGTGCCATTTGACGTGTAGGAAGGAAACAGTATTTATTTGCAGCCAACAAAATACATAAATACAATTATCAATTTAGTAATCAGATTTATTAAGGGAAATTTAAAAATTATCTTAACTCCAGTAAATAATACTGAATTTGTTTCCTTCCCCTAACTGACCCGTAGTATACATGACACTACTATGCATAGCATCCATATCGAATGGTAGGCTTAGCTTTGGATTTTTCTTCTTTGTTTTGTTTGAATTGTTCTGTTCAACCTTTGCATGTTACTCACATGCAGAGTCTTACTCATACTGCATGCTTATATAGGGCACGTTTATCAAACAAATGCACATGCAAAATGACATAGGCGACAATTTGGCTTACAGATAAACTTTAAATAGCTAATTAAAATATTTCAAATACTAAAGAATTGTTATACACAAGTGGTGCACCTCCACAAAACAAAGGCTTTTCTTGTGATTCAACATTTCTGAATTACTTTTTTTCCATCTGCTGAAATATTGTACCTGTATAAGCCTTCGTTTTTCGGAGTTGCACTTTGTAATATTGTTCACCATTTAACATACTCCGTTTACAAAAGGCATTGTCCCGATCTGTATTTTATACACTAACTGGTACAGATAAAACTTCCATCCATTTTGTTGTTGTTCGGTTAAATTTTGAATTCGTTAAAAAAAATTCTAGGATAAAATTGCATATTAATTTAAAATGACTATCACACAGATGAATTCGTCAGAGAAATGTTGGTGTCTTCTATACAAGAAAACGTGTTTGTGCATTATGAAAGGTGGGTTACGTTACCTACTGTGCTAATAAACATATTTACGTACGTGGGAAGGTCTGACAGCAACCTTTGGAGAGTCGTGGGTTTCCCCCAGGCTCTGCCCGGTTTTCCTCCTCCCAATAATGCTAGCCGCCGTCGTATAAGTGAAATATTCTTGAGTTCGCCTAAAGACAGAAATAAATACACGCATCGTTAAGCACTAAGCTACATTGTATACGGAACAACCAAGAAAAAACGCTTGAGAAGTTACAGTAACTATACGTATTATGTGTAACACTTGTGGACGGAACCCGGAGGAGTGAAGGGTGTGATAGGCAAATTAACGTTTACCATTTAAATAGGCTATACCATATGTTTGGCAAAAATTCCATGTTCGCTGTACAACCAAATGAATTTTTTTTCTATTTACCAATAGTAGCTCAAATTACTGGCGTTCAGAAAATACTAGACTCGTAACTGTACTATTTTATAATGTTAATATGAATGTAAAGTTTGAAAAAAATATAATGCACTCATGCAATTCATAAATGTTGGGAACTTTATTACCGATTTTGAAAAGTAACTTGTTCAGACAAGGATAATATGTTGTGAAGGCTAATTATTTGGACTCTTCGAAAACAGTAGTAAAAATTCGATTGGATATGCGCTGATTGATTGTTGCCAAAAAATCTCAGGTATAATCGTTTCACTCGAGCACAAGTATATTATCAATGTATAAATTTTA
This sequence comes from Liolophura sinensis, assembly GCF_032854445.1. NCBI lineage: Eukaryota > Metazoa > Mollusca > Polyplacophora > Chitonida > Chitonidae > Liolophura > Liolophura sinensis. Next base: position 16,506,101 of record NC_088305.1, on the reverse strand, counting down.
CACCCATCACTGATTTTGAAACTTTTTAACGTTTAGAACAGGAAACTGGGGGGCTCTGATTAAACCACTGACTTTTTGATAAGTGTCTGACGAACTTACACGTGTGGGAATATGCGCTCCATTTTTGGTGGAAGTCAAGAGCTCGTCAACAAATGTTAGATTTCGGAAACGACACTCGAGCGTTATCGGGTGCTCATTGTCAGCATGGCTTCTAAAACAGTGACAGCGGGAGATTGTGTATGCCATATTTATTTTATTGGTGTTTTACGCTGTACTCAAGAATATTTCACTTATACAACGGCGGCCAGCATTATGACGACCATCCGCAGGTTTCTGCAGACCTTCCCACGTACGGCGGAGAGGAAGCCAGCATGAGCTGGACTTGAACTCACAGCGACCGCACTGGTGAGGAGCGCGCTAACCAACTGAGCCACAGAGGCCCCTATGCCATATTGATGGAAAGCCAGTGACTCTGCAAGAGAATTATTGGACATCTAAACGGCATTCCAAGCGCTGTTCACCAAGTATTGCCAACATGGCCATGAAAACAATGAAGTCAGTGGCTTGAACTGAACTGTCTATTTGGATGCCACCGATCGCTTAATAGGCATACAACTTACTTAGAGCGGTTGAATTCCCCTATAATTGAGTATGGCGTAAAACACCAATAAATAAATAAATGTGCACGATCACGACCATCTCGTTCATTCATTTTATTTATTCGGAATTCGGGCATATATGATAAAGTCACTCAAACTAGGGTACAGCATTTTAGCTTCTTCTATCACAGTTTGAAGTATATAAGAAAAGTAGTTCATTTCTTGATAATGTGTTACCTGACCTCCAGGGCCATATGTTTTTGCTCCAAAAATCTACACCAAAGATGTAAGACAAGGACAACAGAATTGTAGAAAAATGTAGTTTGCACCACACCTCTGATCTCACACATGTTCATGATAATCACAAACTCCGGCAGGTAGGTTGTTTGTCTCTCTACCTGCCTGCCCGCCTGTCATTCTGTCCGCCTATCTGCCTGTATTTCTGTCTGTCTGCCAGCTTGTCTGTCCGCCTGTCTTTCTGTCCGCCTATCTGCTTGTCCGCCTGTCTTTCTGCCTGCTTGCCCTCCCGTCTTTCTGTCTGCCTACCTGCCTGCCCGCTTGTCCTTCTGTCTGCCTACTTGCCTGCCCACCTGTCTTTCTACCTGCCTGACCGCCTGTCTTTCTACCTGCACACCTGCTTCCCAGCATGTCTTTTTACCTGCCTGTCCGCCTGTCTGCCTATCTGTAAGCCGGCCTGTCTTTCTGTCTGTCCACCTGCCCGCCTCTCTTCTGTCTGTCTACCTGCTTGTCCGCCTGTCTCTCTGTCGATCTGCTTATCTGTCTACCTGCCTGCCCGCCTGTGCATTTCTTCTAGCTTGTCTGCCCGTCTGTCTGTCTGTGTGGCTGTCAGTCTGTGGTTTCGTGCTGGGCCATCGCAATTAAGGTCAGAGTCCTATTTTACTGATTGATCATTCTATAAAGATGAAGCTGTACATTTAAACTTTTTCAGCACGACAACATAAACAGTGAATCAAAAGTAAGTTTCCCCCAAAACAGTGTTTGACACTTACCAAGATATTTGCCCAATTGTAGTCAGATTTTGCACTCAGCATCTCAGTAATCAAATCAACACACTGTAGCAAGAATTACCCTGTAGATACAGATGTGCTCCAATGAGCACGTGCAAACGCATTATCGGTCGGATTTTGAAAATTTTACAAAAAGTTTGCAGATAATTTTGACTATCTGTGCGACCAGGTAATGTTGAAATCTGGTATAACCAGATATATCTGGTATAACTTTGACGGATGACTAACCACTCTTCCTAGAGCAGATGTCTAACGTCATCAAGACCAGACACCATCGTAACAGAGCAACACACCTCTTGTTTCAACTGGTGTCCAATGTCCAGTGGCATCGAGATCCAGGGAATTGGTGGGCCAGTGCATGTTCCCAGTGCCTTCATGTTCAAAGAAGACATTTATCATTCTGACACGATGTGGACGAGCATTGGCGTCCATAAAAAGAAATCCATTGCCATCTTGAATTTGTTTGGGTGGTGAGAGGGAGGGACTTACTTTTGATGCACTGTTTAGATCAAGAACGGGTTCACAAAGCGCATTAGGTTTGAACACTTAACCACCATGACAACGTATACATGAAGTGCACTTAGCTATTAAAAGGCTACGTGTAGATGTTCTTAACACCGACAACGCTCCATGAATGAATGAGGTTTTCTTTCTGTCAGTGGTGACGAATCGTTTAAAATGTTCATACCGGATGCCGATCGCCATTTTATAAGTCTGTACACTTAGCCTCGTTTTCGATTTAACCATGAAAGGAGCGAGAGCGTGAGTGCGTGAGTGAGTGCTTGGAGTTTGATGTCGTGCAAGTAATGTGCCTCCTTCTTGCAGGACGTATTTCCACCGCTCTTTTATCTTCATTCAGCTTCACTGAGACGACTTACCGAAGGCAAGTAAGCCGCCCCGCCCGAGCACTATCCCCTTCATGCTGAACGCCAAGCGAGGAAGCTACAACTTCCTCTTTTAAGGTCTTAGGTGTGATTCGAACCAGGATTGACCCTGATGTCCCGGCCCCGAAGAGAATGCTCCACCAGCTGAGATATCGGCACCCGGCTCGTGAAGATAGTATGCGGCATACTTTTCATGCTACCTAGCTGGAACGTGATGTCGATGACACACAACAGGGCATCTTACTCAGTCAATGCATTTTGACAGCGGAAAGGTTGGTGGGGGGGTGGGGGGGGGGGGGGGGGAAGAGATTTAATCTGCTGACCAAAAGAGAACTTTAGTTGGAAGTATTCAGTTTTGAACCCAAGTTTCTCACCTGATTTTAAGGTCAATGTTCCTCTTGTCGTCGACACTTACAAGCTGGGTACACTCAAAAAAATAACCTGTTAATTGTAACAGAGTCTGTAATCTGAGTGATGAGAGAATATATACTGTTATTATAACAGAATACTCTGTCATATTCAACATAATATCTTGTTAGTCTAACAGAATCCTTACGTTGAATTAACAAATTAATTTTTTGAGTGTAAGAGTCATGGGTTCGAATCTTTACTCGGACCAGGTTTGTCTTCAGACACACATATGCAGGCTTGCCCATACGATTATCTACGTGGCCAACTCCCACCAGAAAAAAACAAAACAAAAAACAGTTCCTATCACTGAGATTAAGTTATTTCGACTTCATGGACTTGTCAGAAATTCATGCTGACTTTAAAACAGGTGAAGAATGAATGCACGAATGGGATCCGTACGGTTGGGCTATTCGCGGGATCACGCGTACATGTGGGACAACTATAACTCCGGCATTACATACAGATAACAGTATATTAGTAAAGCCCTTTCTATATATATATATCCGCCTTTAAAGCGGGAGATCTGGGATAGAATGTCAAAAATCCAACTGATCCACAGACAGAGCTACATGTACTTTTACAGTTGTTTATAGGCTTGCTGAGCTATGGCGTTTCCGGATCTAAACGTCTTTGCTGCCCGGTACACTGTGCCGCTTATATATGTATATACAATGTATGTAGTCTAGCATAAGCTGGAGTTTTACGTCGTACTTTACAATTTTTCGGTCATATGACGACGAGGAGAGTGTACATATGCTGTGTCTTCTTCTTGTGGCATGGAGAGCCCAAAGCGATGCCGCCACTGAATTATCATGCCGAAGACACCAGACATGACACCCCACTCAGTCAAATTACACTTACATGGTGTTAACCAGTCCAGTTTCCTTGCTCTAACCGATGCAGCAACAAATGCTATTTTCAAAGTCTGTGATTCGAACCGACCTGACTTGGCCTGAACCAAACAGGTAGTTCACACAAACTACATCGTTACAGCTGAGTATGGTGTATTTTCACACCATATGTGCTGCGCGATCACACCCATTCGCATTCCATCGTCGTTTGCGATCAAAAAATCATTCGCAACAATAACAAAAAACACATTAGAATTCTTTCCTGTGGATATGAATGTATCTATTCAAACAGTATTAGACCATCCGCAATAATATGTAGTTATATATAGATATACATATATAAAATAAAACAAGGGGCGAGTGAAATCGTCCCAGGATTCGACCAACCTCGGCTCAGTGAAATAGCCACAACAACTTGATATATATCAAATACCTTTACATATCAATAGCCTTAATCTGACTTAAATATACAATGCTGTGGCAACATTTGTTAAAATACACAATGACCAGAACACAACAAGCAAACAGCATAGCCGCAGAGCATAGCTAAATGCACAACCATTATCTAACGTTTAACTTGATGCGATGAAACAATTTTTACCTCCGATGATTAATTATAAATACACAATAGCTGACCAGCATGTCGAACAATGAGAAAATATAAAATGGTGAAGAGAAAACGAGCGTATTTGTTTTCATTAAAACAGACGTGAAATCGTTAGTTTATCACTCGCCTACCGCCACTGACAGGGAAAAAAAAATAAATAAATAAAAAAAATAACAGCAATTTGCTATACTCCGCATGAACATGGTGTATCAATGAAGTATTTAGTGATGCACAGCATGGCCAAACTATGATATGTAATACTGCACATTGATGTACTGGTCGAGAGTATGTTCTGAATATATCATGATACGATGCTAAAGAAAACTGTGCGAATATTTCGTGAGAATGTTTGACACATTAGCCCGGCAACACAGGATAACATAGCCCGGCAACACAGGATAACACACCCAAACAACACATCTGAAATACACATTTGTTTATCATACAAAGGTCTAAGGTTAAAACAAAATGATACACGTGGCAAATAAAATGGAAAATAATTGTGTCATTCGTGGTGAAACAATACAGGTTTGGTGACGATCCAAAAAGAGAAATAGCGATGTTGAATTACTGCCATGAATAAATGTATAATAAAGTTAATAACTTATTTTGGTAGCAAGGCTACTAAACAGCTCGCTTGTACGAAACACATGAATGCAAAACTTGAGCTCACTACATGAAGTACGTTTTTTTTTAAAATACCACACGCAACATCTTGTTTAACATTGCTTGCCCTGTTATTGGATGCCGAGGCTCAGGGCGGGACATAAGCTAGGCCTGTACAGTGCACAGGCGAGCTAAAAATAAACTAGAAAGTAATCAATAAAATTCAAGTCACGCTGCTAATAAAAAACAACAACAACAACAACAGTCTTGATACGGGCGCATTGTACAAAACAAAGTAATAGAAAAACAGCGCAGAGGTCGAAAAAAACTTCACCCAGTGATTTTTTTTGTTTCATCACTACAGACAATGCAACAGACAAGTGGTATGCTAAAATTTACACTCTAAAATATAATCCAAAAGTTCAATTTAAAGTAAACAACTGGGCCATAAAGAAGTAATTTGTCCAAGTATAACGAGTAACTGTTTAAGAGATTCTAAGGTAAGAGAAACTTGGCAAAATAAAAGAATATAAATAAATCCTACAGGCATTATAATATTTTCATGTTCTTTTTTTTCAGGTTTTATGACTGTCCTTATAAAATCAATCACGTTAACTACAGTCCATTCTATCTAACACACCAGAAATTCTTGATAAATCCTCCACAATACACAGACAAAATCTTCACCAATCCTTCACAATAGATGTAGAAATGAGATTTTCTGGACCAGCTCTCCAAAACACACTTCATAAATTCATGATGATTCTTTAAAAACAACTATTTCAAATTATTGAGAACTCCTTCAAAACAAAAAACACATGAAAATAACCAAATAATGGTAAACACATTGAACAATTAGTTTTGGATGACAGTTCCTGAAAAATCTGTCAGAATGCGATGAAGTCACGCCCTTGAATAACCTTCATGCAGATGAACATACTTGGAATTTTTTACTTAAACTTCACAAAAAAAGATCTGGTGAACACTTGTTCAAAGAGGAGGTCATAAAGTAAAAAAAACTATTATGAGAAGTACTTGAGTGAAGATCAAATAAGTAGCTAGCTAACCTACATCTGTTTACTATCGACAAGTGTGAAGCTAATATTCCTCTAAGAATAAGCTCAGACAAAAAAGAAAGCATTTCTGCTATTGGGTGAGCATGTTAAAACCTAGCCTTAGGCAATCTGTTGTCTCACCATGGCTAGTGAGAACAACAAAAGGCAGGCAAGGAAAAAAAAAAACATCACAAATACTTCAAGAAACTGAAACAAGTAATGCCATTTGGAAGTTTAACCTAAAGCTCATCCTTCATAAAAACTATTAATAGGTGTAAACCGACAAAATCTAGATTCACACAAAAATGGCATGATCGCTGCTTCAAAATATCGCCATGTACAGAACATCTTTAACAACTAGAGTAGGTGTATCTCAAACAACTGTCTTTTCCAAGTCTGTTTGAAATTAAAACAAGAAAGGCCAATTAACAAGAATTAAGGTGATATTCACCCTGTACATCAATAGAGGATTTCTCTATGCAGTCAACATCACTATACTTCATGTAGTGCAGATTTTGTGGATGGGAAATGGAATAAACGGCAGCCACAAGAAGTTCAGATAAATGAAACAAAAAATTCGACATGTTACTAGTAAAAAAGATTGAAGATTGAAGCCAGACTCTTCGACATTAACCTATTAATACGGAACAATAATTTTTCACTTCATATTGCACAATGACTTGATCCACTTTTTAATCTGATCAACAGTAAAGAGAAGTAAAGCCTCACAAAACATCTACACGAAACAGGATTTGCCATAATCCAGTTTGCTCCAACCATTAATCCTCCCTGCCGTCAGTGTGGTTAAAAGTGCTTAAGTACTATGTAAAATATTTATTTATTTATTTGCTTGTTTGATTGGTGTTTTACGCCGCACGCAAAACCGGCCAGCATTATGGTGGGTGGAAACCGGGCAGAGTCCGGGGGAAACCCACGGCCATCCGCTTGTTGCTAACAGACCTTCCCATGTACCGCCAGAGAGGAAGCCAGCATGAGCTGGACTTGAACTAAAAACAACAGCATTGGTGAGAGGCTCCTGGGTCATTAGGCTGCGCTAGCGCATTAACCAACTGAGCCAGGGAGGCCACCTCTATGTAAAATATTATTCAAATATTTGAACAGTTATGCTTTCCCAATATTAACCTACTATGAGAAGGCAGCTGGTCTTGTATATAGAGTGATAGCATAAATACAAAACAGAAAATTCTGTTAAACAAGCTGTTATGTGTAAGTTTCATGAAGAATACTTAGTGTTAAGTAGCCCTTATTTAAGTAGGCTTCATATGACATATGTTGTGCTAGAAGTCAAAGGATATGTGAAAGGGAACTCTAAAATAAAAATTATGTTTCTAGCCAAATGAAGAAAATTATGCCCCAGAATTTCTGTTTAGAAAATTTCACTTTGGGGGTATTTTATACCTGTTAATTACCCCTCTATATTATGGATATTTTCCCTCAACGGTTAGATTTTTTCAGAAATTACGTCATCATTGATCTTGCTCGAAACTCGGTGAACACCCCCCAAAGTGCCCCAAGCTCGGTGAACCATGTCGCTTCAGAGTGGCCAAGATGACGTACACAGCTACTGCATGGCTTCTTCGGGTCAGCTTTTCGGCCCCAATTTGGCCAGACCTGTTCAACCAGTCCTCAACAGAGTTCCCAAACAGGGATCACTGATGACATCACCACTGCAAGGCACTGAATTTCCGGACTGACCACTGGGGAGTTAAGAAAACTGTGCTTTGAAGCCATTTTTAACCCCCAAAGTGAAGGTTAAAAAAATTTTTTGTACTGTGATGTATTATAACACATGATAATCTGCATATTAAAACATAAAACAAAAGCATTTCATGTATCCTTTAGGGCTTACTTTAGCTAAGTGTGCCTTGTAAAACTGGAGCCATAACTGTCACGTCTGCTAAAGAATCAATAATCGATCAATTTCTCCAGCTTATTGGTAGACAGGTATTATTAAAGCATACAAAAATTGTGAGAAATTGGTCAGCACCTTGTGAATTTTGGCTCGAAAGATTCCTAAAACATTGTTTGTTACAATTCAATTGGGAAGACAACCACAGTTTCCCCAGTACGTAACCATGTGCAAGTTTACATGACCCTAGGTCATACGTTACGTGTAAATCAGGATTAAAATGTGTGCACGTCTAACTTCCTGACTAGACAACTCTCATTTTAACAGATCATACTTTCCTTTATGACCAAGATACTATATAATACCGTTGATTTACCGATCGCCTTGGCATAACCATCACCCTCTTAGGTGGACTACCCACACGTCATCCAAGCTAAGTTTCTAACCCCTCATAGTTGGACTACACACACATCATCCAAGCCCACTTTCTAACCCTCATAGGTGGACTACACACACATCATCCAAGCCCACTTTCTAACCCCTCATAGGTGGACTACACACACTTCATCCAAGCCGAGTTTCTAACCCCTCATAGGTGGACTACACACACATCATCCAAGCCCACTTTCTAACCCCTCATAGGTGGACTACAGACACATCATCCAAGCCCACTTTCTAACCCCTCATAGGGGGACTACACACACATCATCCACGCCCACTTTCTAACCCCTCATACGTGGACTACACACACCTCATCCAAGCCCACTTTCTAACCCCTCATAGGTGGACTACACTCACATCATCCAAGCCCACTTTCCAACCCCTCATAGGTGGACTACACAAAATTGGCCTGTAACTAAGTTAACGTTCAAACTTGAAAATATATAAATAATGATATAAACAACATTTATGTGTGCGTTTAGAAAGAAGCTGGAGTGTTCGTTATATAGAGCTGATTAGACAAAGTGTATGTAGCATAGCATGAACAGCACTAACCACCAACAATGGCTGCCATGGTAGTTACATTCGCATGGACATCACTAACCACCAGAACTGGCTGTCATGGTAGTTACATTCACATGAACATCACTAACCACCAGCACTGGCTGCCATGGTAGTTACATTCACATGAACATCACTAACCACCAGAACTGGCTGTCATGGTAGTTACATTCACACAGACATCACTAACCACCAGCATTGGCTGTCATGGTAGTTACATTCATATGGACACCACTAACCACCACCAGTGGCTGCCATGGTAGTTACATTCACATGGACATCACTAACCACCAGCAATGGCTGCCATGGTAGTTACATTCACATGGACATCACTAACCACCAGCAATGGCTGCCATGGTAGTTACATTCACATGGACATCACTAACCACCAGCACTGGCTGCCATGGTAGTTACATTCACATTGACACAACTAACCACCAGCAATGGCTGCCATGGTAGTTACATTCGCATGGACATCACTAACCACCAGCACTGGCTGCCATGGTAGTTACATTCACATGGACATCACTAACCACCAGTAATGGCTGCCATGGTAGTTAGATTCGCATGGACACCATTAACCACCACCACTGGCTGCCATGTCCATTGGTGAAACAAGTACGTGTATTAATTCACACACACAAAACAAAAAAAACTGGCAATAACAGGATTTGAACTCTCAACCCAAACAACACTTCACACTTTATAGCTGTACACTTCTCTTGACTGCCTGCAGATTCACCAATCAATATACAAACTACAGGTAGTACAGATGTCATTTACACGGCATGACAACATACACATAGATATTCCTATATTTACAGTTACTTACAAGACGACACAAAACAACTATGTTCACTGAGCGAGGCCTCATCAAGCCCTGGGAGCTGTTCTCACGACTTTACTGACATCATCACCTTGAGGTACTGCAACGTGTTGTGCGCAGCCTGTCCGTGTGCGTCGTCAATGGTTGCGCCTGTCCCATGGCAGACGGCAACCGGCATGGTGGACAGCTGTACTAGACACTGACGCATTCCTGAAAACCAAGAGAGGCAATTAGTTTACACTGACCATGCCTCTAGAGTACACATCAACTTTACTGAACAATGACATGAATTAATTCTATTTTATTGTTGCTTAACTCCAAACTCTATGATATTCTTCATTTTAATAATACGAATTGATAATTCCTCCTGTAGCTGTTCCATACAAGGGGAGACAACCCTGTACATATTTCTGGTATGCGTATGGGCTGTCTGCCCATGGCTATAATATCAGCTCACTCCTTAGTCATGTATTTTTTTTCCCTTTTTTGCTGAACGTGGAAAATAACATTGAAAACGACAGCTTTTGTTAGGAATATCATTACATAAAGCAGGACCCATTTTGATAAAACGTCACAAACTGCATGATAACCTTAAGGCATTTTGATTGGGACATTATTTCTGAATATCAATTATGAAAACTAGATACCCTCACGGAAGTGCAAACCTCCACACTTTAACATACCAATGCCCCACCGCATACAGAAAGACAGTACCATACTCTACATTCTTGCTCTACGTCTGTAGCAATGGTGAGGTATACTACCAAAATTTTAGGACACAGATGCAGAGCACAAATTTCATGGATTGGAGCTAGCTCTAGACCTAAGCTCTGCACCAAATTTCATCTAAATTGGTCCATAACTTTTTCCTTTAAAATTCCTGACAGACAGGGACACAGACAAGTAACTGCTGTCGAAAACTTAGCCTCCTTGGGGAAAGTAAAAACAAGACTTTTGAAGTTCAGTGCGAGTTGCCTGCAAAAGCACAATGATAAGGCTAGTTTGAAGTAAAAGCATCAGGTACAACACCATTTCTACCATATAACACTATCACAAAACATTTTTTTTTTCTTATTTTCCTCATAAAACCACATCATTTTGCTAAACCTCGACAATGTCATTCACAAAAACAATAACAAGAAATTTGAACTATGAAACTTTGTGAAAGTGGCTGCCTGAAATTTGCCCAATGACTTCATGTTCACAAAACTGAATCCTCGACTCACCGCTGACACTGATCTCGCGAATGTCAATGTAAGTCACTTCAAAGCGCTGCACCTCGGCGATTTCCTGAAGCATCTGGCAGTAGTTGGTGGTTGGGATGTTCAAGGGTTGGGCCTGCAAAGCTTGAACACTCTTAGGACTAGACTTCATGATTTGTTCATAGAACTGCTGTATCTGTTGAACTTGGAGCGGGGAGGTAACTGGCACCTTCTTCCCTTCCTTCAGGGCTGTGTAGGCAGATCTCCGGGGTTCAGCAGGCTGAAATCAACACGTCACTCATACATTTACTTACTCATTTCGTTAATTTATACTGCACCCAAGAATATTACGCTCACATAATGTATAGGTTTTTGAATGGTTATGGTTTCTGTATGGAAGACACACCTCGCAATACAGAGGAAACTGTGCAGAGCATAGAGGAAACTGGACAGATTCTGGACAAAATAGCCAGTCATGGAGGAAACCAATAAGAGCTTGGAGGAAGCCGAAGAGAAAACCAGTCTGGAGGAAATCTGACAGCCTGGACTAAAACAAGACAAGACAAGAGAAAACAAAAATAGATCCTAAAGGAAAACAACTAGCCAAGAGGAAACCAGATAAACCCAGGTGGAAACTAGGGATAATCTGCAGAAAACCTGACAGGACAAGCAAAAAAAAACCACACAGGTCAAGGAGGAAACCAGACAGAGAAAGGTGGAAACCCCATAGATCCTGGTGGAAACCACTGCAAGTTTGCTTACAATTCAGGAAAGCAGTATAGGCTAACTCAGCAGTGGTCTTGACACAGGAGTAGACCATGATATGCCGGTCTTACCAGAGGGATTTCATCTTCCTCATCTAAGTCCTCCTCCACCACGTTTTCCTTCTCCTCACCTTCCAGACTGCGGATGTACGTCAGCATCGTTGACGCCGCCGCTCGCTTGGCAGTCTTCTTGGAACGACCAGTGCCTGCAGACAACAGAAGGTGTGACTCAGAACAATCAACCTGCTGATTTAACTACTGCATCTCACATATAATTCCAAACTACAAGAAATTTGTTGCTTGGCAAGAACACAAGAAACATGTATTGGACGATACCCTATGTCAATATTTCTGCTTTTCTTTGCATAGGGCAACAGCCTTGGTCATAATCGTGGTCTTATCACCACACTATGGTGTGAATGCTAACACTAGGGTGTGAATACTGACACTAGGATGTGAATACTGACACTAGGATGTGAATACTGACACTAGGATGTGAATACTGACACTAAAATGTGAATATAAATACTGACCCTAGGGTGTGAATACTGACCCTAGGATGTGAATGCTGACGCTAGGGTTTGAATGCTGACCCTAGGGTGTGAATGCTGACACTAGGGTGTGAATGCTGACACTAGGATGTGAATGCTGACACTAGGGTGTGAATGCTGACACTAGGGTGTGAATGCTGACACTAGGGTGTGAATGCTGACCCTAGGGTGTGAATGCTGACACTAGGGTGTGAATGCTGACACTAGGATGTGAATGCTGATGCTAGGGTTTGAATGCTGACACTAGGGTGTGAATGCTGACACTAGGGTGTGAATGCTGACACTAGGATGTGAATGCTGACACTAGGATGTGAATGCTGACCCTAGGGTGTGAATGCTGACACTAGGATGTGAATGCTGACACTAGAATGTGAAAACTGACACTAGGATTTGAATGCTGATGCTAGGGTGTGAATGCTAACACTAGGGTGTGAATGCTGACACTAGGATGTGAATGCTGACACTAGGATGTGAATACTGACACTAGGGTGTGAATGCTGACACTAGGGTGTGAATGCTGACACTAGGATGTGAATGCTGACACTAGGATGTGAATACTGACCCTAGGGTTTGAATGCTGACACTAGGGTGTGAATGCTGACACTAGGGTGTGAATACTGACCCTAGGGTGTGAATGCTGATGCTAGGGTTTGAATGCTGACACTAGGGTGTGAATGCTGACCCTAGGGTGTGAATGCTAACACTAGGGTGTGAATGCTGACACTAGGGTGTGAATGCTGACACTAGAATGTGAAAACTGACACTAGGATGTGAATATGAATACTGACCCTAGGGTGTGAATACTGACCCTAGGATGTGAATACTGACCCTAGGGTTTGAATGCTGACACTAGGGTGTGAATGCTGACACTAGGGTGTGAATGCTGACACTAGGATGTGAATACTGACACTAGGATGTGTACCTGGCTTTATGCCACTGCCTACATATAGCACAGTCATAAAATTAACATTATTTGGCAGTGCTCCATATATAAGGGTGTATTGGCATTATTAATGCCTTCAAAAGGGCCCAATCTGCATGTAAGTTAAGAAATGAGCATACCAAATATGCCCAGAAAAATTATGATACGCATTAGTTTCTAAAGCATGCGTCCATAACGCTTCATGTTGATAGGCCTGATCATCGCACCAAACCAGTGACAGCTGGATTCGAAAACGCTACCTCATTTGTAAATAAGCACTTTGATCATCTGAGCCAGCAAGGCAAGGCTCAACTGTAAGGAGTATTGCCTCGCCCATGGGCAGTGTTTTCCAAACCTGCACATACCATTCACACCCTTTTTACGCACCTTTTTCTTGGTGTTTGCCCAGCTTGACAATACAGACAAACTCTCTGGCATGGGCTGGTCCTTGCTCGTCAGCAAACTCGTACACAGGTGGCTTGATCAGCTTTTTCTGGGTAAACTCCTGCAGCTCTCCTATCGGGTTTCCTGGAACGCCCTCATCAAAAGCTTGTCCATTGCTGGAACTGAGCAAACGTGTATACACCTATTATAATAATTATTTCATTATGTCATTCGTGTTTCATGGCCCATTCAAGAAAACTGCACATATGCAACAGGAGTTAGCTGTATAGTGGAATGAAACTGCGCTCTTAACCATCAAACACACACAGGTTGCTGCCAGACACTCTGATGTTCGATTAGACGGGAAGCCTGCATGAGCTGGACTTGAACTCCATTCACACTTGACTTCATTGGTGAAAGGTTGCAGAGTCATTGTCTTGAGCTACCACGCTTATGAAACAAGCATGAGAAAGGGCTATTTATTTATTTGTTTGGTGTTCTACGCCATACTCAAGAATATTTCACTTTTTTTATGACGGTGGACAGGATTATGGTGGGAGAAGCCCTTGACCATTCGCAGGTTGCTGGCAAACTTTCTCACATACTGCTACACAGGAAGCCAGCATGCCTGAGAAAAGGTTATTATTACTCTGATAACACCTTGAAGAACAGAATTTTGGCACCTCCACATACTTTTTAAACTTTCTAAATTTGGAGGCAGATTTATTTATTTATTTGATTGGTGTTTTATGCTGTACTCAAGAATATTTCACTTATACGACAGCGGCCAGCATTATGGTGGGTGGAAACCGGGCAGAGCCTGGGGGAAAATCCACGACCATCCGCAGGTTGCTGAAGCAAATTCTCACTTACGGAGAGGAAGATTTGGAGTCTGAAGAAGTCTGAAAATAATTGTTTAGACTGAACATTCACACACCTGTCTTAATACAATTACCTTATTTATTTGTGTTCATGCCATATTCAACAATATTTCACTTATACAATGGCAGCCAGAACTATGGTGGGAGGAGACTGGGATATTCTACAGTCTTGTAAGCGTGTGCAAATCACACCCTCAATGGTAATCTGCAAGTGGGGCCCTCCGTGGCTCAGTTGGTGAGTGCGCTAGCACAGCGTAATGACCCAGGAGCCTCTCACCAATGCGATCGCTGTGAGTTCAAGTCCAATTCATGCTGGATTCTTCTCCGGCCATACATGAGAAGGTCTACCAGCAACCTGCGGATGGTCATGGATTTCCCCCGGGTCATGGTTTCCACCCAACATAATGCTGGCCGCCATCGTATAAGTAAAATATTCTTGAGTACGGCGTAAAGCACGAATCAAATAAATAAATAAATAATCTGCAAGTGATAATCATAGAACTGTTCAAAAAACAACGATCAAGGGCTGTCTTACTTTCAACACTACAGAGAACGCGATAACATTGGATGCGAGGTACATGGCTTAAGTGTCAGGCAATGACCCAAATGATTTGTATTCAGCTTTATTATGACTTATTATGACAGAGTGAACATCAACAGACCCCTAGCTAGGATATGGTGAAGGCATGGAGGTAGAGCCTCCCAGCCAAATGAGCCGGGCATCCGGCAGCCTGTGGTCCTGTCTGCCAGAAAACTTGCACTGCCGGAAATGCTTTCATCACATCAAAAGACTAGTTTTGCATCTAACACCAGGATAAATTAAATGACCTGAAATATTGTATTTCAGTAAGCCTTGTAATCCTCATAGTCAAACGGGATCCTTCAAAATCGTGTAAGGTTTTACGGTAATCTAGGATTCAATAGCAAACTGCACTAAAAGTCAGTGCACTGGTATATTTAACAAACTTTCACTTGAGAACACCTGTTTTCGGAGCCTATTAAAAGGCTAAAATATTGCAGGAAATCATCCTGCCTTCAAAACACTGTTCTAGGATGGACTAATGCTGAACTCGGCATGCTATTGTGTCAACTCAATGCATCGCCATTCTAGGTGCTACACATGTAAATTACGATTTCGTGAGCAATGGCTTGGCAAGGTCACAAAATTTGAGCGTTTGCACAGATGTTTGCGCAGCCAGCCGATTCCGGAACTTCAGAAACCATGCCTCAGGCACTCAAAATGTCTTTAACTAACGGGTTTCCGATCTGGAAGCAACTCTCGGGAATAGGAGGGAAAAAATAAATACACGTATGTACAAGATCATTTGCCGATGGAATTATAGTGTATAGCGTTGCTTTACTCGACAGAAAATTAAATTAACACGAAAAAAAAAAAATCTTTACAAAGGACATTTTAAGGCATGGCGCTAGGTCCTGCAGTTTCACAGAGGCATGGCGGAGCTCCACTCGATAAAACGATAGCTAGGGCTCTGCATCAAGCAGCTTTTGGATGACAGAAGCTAAGAGGCCTTACCCCCCATTTTCCTCCTTAGACTGGGGCTTCTCTTCCTCTGGGGTGAACTCCCCATTTACCCCCAAGATCTCTTTGAGGGCAGCCTGAGCAGCGCAGTGTTTGGCCTTCTTCTTACTGGAACCTGTACCAAAACACAAATGACATTCCCATGATGACTGACCGGTTAACAGATTAACTCTTTTTATTGTAGCTCACCTAAAGTTTAGCTAATTTCAAGTGACACCATTTGATTGACTGTGGTCGATTCTTCCACCTGATAGGGCCACTTAAAGATTTATTTATTTTATTTATTTGATTGGTGTTTTACGCCGTACTCAAGAATATTTCACTTATATGACGGAGGCCAGCATTATGGTGGGAGGAAAC
Source organism: Liolophura sinensis (assembly GCF_032854445.1). Lineage (NCBI taxonomy): Eukaryota > Metazoa > Mollusca > Polyplacophora > Chitonida > Chitonidae > Liolophura > Liolophura sinensis. The sequence goes on along the minus strand of NC_088305.1, from coordinate 16,489,758 downwards.
TGGGCAGAGCCCGTGGGAAACCCACGACCATCCGCAGGTTGCTGGCAGAGGCCACTTAAGAGCTCTAACGTGAAGTTTAAAGAGCAACTTAACTGTTGGTAATCAAAAGAATCATCTTATGGCAGTAGAACTCCATCGTGCTTCTCAAAGAGCATTTTTACAGTTCCGACTTATAGTGAGATACCCATGTACTGTATTAACTTTAATGGCACTGCAACAGTTTTTCCCTTAAGTGATGATGTTGAGCTCCAAGGCAGGGTATGGGTAAATCATAGAACTCGGGGAGTCTACCACTATTTCTGCAGGTACATAAACCACCCGTTTGTAGCCACGGAGGGACTAACAACAGCTGAGTTCAAAACCATGCCTTCATGGTCAGGGGACCATCAGTTGCCCAGAGACATGTTAAATGTATGCACAAAAATACAAACAAGACAAACATCTTTTGAAAGATTTAGAAGCAGACTTTCTCACACTTAGGTTGAACAATAACTATAAATGTTTCATCAAGGAGGTTGTACAATCTAGGCCAGACAATCCAAACTCACCTCAAGTAGCTGCTGTCTGACTGGTTTGTATTAAACTTAATTATTTTCTTCTCATATGACAATGCTATGCCAAAAAATAATGTGGAACAGTTATCAAATCCAAATGTTGTCCTTCATCATTTCGGCGTATCAAGTTTCGCACTCAGAGTCAAGATCTTCTTCCTGTACATTTAATCTACATGTTTGGTGCATACCTTGTCCATTTAGATGGACTCAGTACGCTATTTAAAATTCTTACATTCATCGATCTTGGCACTGAGTCCATCCTTGACCCTCCAAGAAAATGCCACACTTTTCCAAACTTAAACTCAACAGAACTGATTTCAAGGAGGTTCGCACTGACGGCACCCAAAGTAGACTGCACTAAAAATAGAGGTTCCTTTCTATGCCTTTTGGGGTTGAAGTATGAGGAATGAAGTTGTACTTGCGAATGGCGAAGGGAACACAGTAATTTTCTGGAGGATTTCAATGCCAAAACTCATTGTTACATTTCAAACCCAGGAGTTGGTCATGTGACACTTCAAAATGGCTGTCAACAGCGAAGCACTAGGTACTGCCAAAGTTCTAGCAGTCAGTGTGACCATAAGATAGCGAAGTAATCAGTTTCGTTAGTGAGGATAGCAAATGAAGAGAATAGTTTTCGAGACTCCATCGCAAAATGACTTGGAAATAACACGTGATGAGGTGAGTTAGATTGCCATGGGTGGAAAGGAGATACCAGTTTGAAATCCACGCCATCGTTTTTGAGAGGGGGGATGAACTCGCGATGAAAGTCAGAATTTTAAAACAGCACACAGAGACCATCTAGATGGACAAGTGCATCACCTGACTACATTTACATGCCACTCCAAACTGTCCAGAACTGGCACATCAATAAAGACAATGGAAATACTTACCCTTTCCAGTAGCCGTGACCTCCCCAACACTGACTCGGATCACAAAGGTGGGCTCATGGACGGCCCCCTCATTTGCTATCAGATCATACTGAGGGGTGATGCCTTTCTTTGTGCAGATCTCCTGCAAGAAGCTGATGGGAGTTTTCCCGGCCGGAACAGACATCTGCAAAATCAACAACGTCAGTATTGCATAAAGCTGGCTCTGGATGACAACTCTCCTAGGGCCTCGCATAGTCATGGTTGGGTCCCCTTCAGCCCGGTAGGATGAGTTGTAAAATTTCAGAAAACAGTCGATTACTGACGTACTTCACTCATCAAGCCATTCCTTTACAATGCTTAGGGTCCCAGGGCACCTGACTGTTAAAATTTCAAGATGTCAAGCACCCCAAAGGTGAATTACCATCCATACTTATTTAAAATAAGTCTCCATCTCCGCTGACTTCTCAAATTTATAAAATGGCCGCCATCTACACGTTGCTGTCAGGCAGCTGGATGCGAAACAGCTAACCCTTACTTCATTTGTGGAAGTCAGGCATGTCAAAACAATGGCATGTGCTCTAGTTAGGTTCCCTGATGAGCTATTTGTACCAACTAAAGTAAACGGGATTCAAACCAGCCTGCGCATGATCGCATAACAACAAAAGGACTTTATAACCAGCATAACTGAAAGGAGGGTTAGTTTCGTATCCAGTTGCCTGGCCAGGTATACTCCCTGTGTGGCCCTTTCATAAATGAGAAGTCAGCGGAGAGGGGGATTTTCATAAATATGGATGGTTACTTACCTTTGGGATGATGGACATCTTGGAATTTTAATGGTCAGGTGCCCGAGGACCATAACCATTGTAAAGGGGTGGCTGGATGGGCGAGGTCTGACAGTAACTGACTGTTTCCCAACATTTCATAATTCACCCTAAAGGGCTGAAGGCGACCAAGCCATGACTACGCAAGGCCCAACGAGCCTTGTCATCCAGGGATATAAAAAAGCTTGGAAGTTTTAAGGTTTTTTTGTGTGTTTTGTGCACACTTGTCCTGTCCGTGATTACTAACCAGTTTCTTAGCAATAACTTTGGCAAGCATTTCCTTCATATTGGTCCTTGAACTTGGGAAGCTCATGGTTTTCTGAGAAAACATCGTAATGTTAATCGCTGTTGTTGTTGTAATTCTATCAAAAGATAAACACACGTGCGCGAGAATTTCGACCTTCACACCACATCGACGGGGAAAATCGGACTGTGCATACTGTGAAACTTACATTGCACACTTGTTCTGCTGACTACAGGAAGGGGATACGATAAAAAGTGTTGTTTTCGCGATGTATGAAGGAACACGAGGAAAATAAAATCCTTCTTTGTGCTCCCCGGAAGTTTCTATTTCTGTGTTACTCTCCGCACATAGGTATTAAGTATACAATAAAAGCCGGATCTGCGCAATATACGGTGAGGACTTTTCTTTTGCTTAATGTCTTTCAAAGTGTAGGAAAATATAGAATGCTCCATCATTGGCTATGACAGTGAATCGGCTTCAAATACTTCAAAGCAATAACCATTTATTACTCAGTGTGTAATAATGCTAAACCGTATTGACAGCATACTTGTTCATCAGCTTTAGTGGCGGAGTAAGTAAATGTAACAAACCTAGATGTGGGTGAGCGTCCTTTTATTGGAAGATTCGAATATGTTGTATACGCACTTATATGCCAGCGGTGTGGTAAACAGTACACCAGTCAGATAACAGATTTAGCATCGGTGCTAACAGATTTTCAATGAAAATCACTGTTTTCACTCCTGTTAGTGGATATGGTAGGCAATGCTCTACATCTTTAAATACACCGCCAAGTTTGTTTTTTTTTTCCATTTTACAAAGCTCAGCGTGAAAACCGGCCCGGCTTTGTTAGATGTTAAAGAAACTTTCTTTATGAGTAGGCCTAAGTATATGTATCAACTAGTCTATGGAAGACATCGGTCGTAGGAATTGACCAATTTGACCACACTTGTTGTACATTATTTTAAAATGGTCCTTTTTGATCTCCATGTTGGAATTGGCCATTCTAATTGTGTGAATACTACAGAATCACCTACATGTTGGGACTGGCTATTCTATAATTGTGTGAATGCTGCAGAATCACATCCATGTTTGGACTGGCCATGCTAATTGTGTGAATACTACAGAATCACCTCCATGTTGAGACTAGTCAATCTAATTGTGTGAATACTACAGAATCACATCCATGTTGGGACTGGCCATTCTATAATTGTGTGAATACTACAGAATCACCTACATGTTGGGACTGGTCATTCTATAATTGTGTGAATACTACAGAATCACCTACATGTTGGAATTGGTCATTCTATAATTGTGTGAATACTACAGAATCACCTACATGTTGGGACTGGTCATTCTATAATTGTGTGAATGCTACAGAATCACATCCATGTTGGGACTGGCCATTCTAATTGTGTGAATACTACAGAATCACCTACATGTTGGGACTGGTCATTCTATAATTGTGTGAATGCCACAGAATCATCTTCATGTTGGGACTGGTCATTCTATAATTGTGTGAATACTACAGAATCACCTACATGTTGGAATTGGTCATTCTATAATTGTGTGAATACTACAGAATCACCTACATGTTGGGACTGGTCATTCTATAATTGTGTGAATGCCACAGAATCATCTTCATGTTGGGACTGGTCATTCTAATTGTGTGAATGCTATAGAATCACCTCCATGTTGAAACTGGTCAATCTAATTGGGCGAATACTACAGAATCATCTTCATGTTGGGACTGGTCATTCTAATTGTGTGAATGCTACAGAATCACCTCCATGTTGAGACTGGTCAATCTAATTGTGTGAATACTGCAGAATCACATCCATATTTGGACTAGTCAATCTAATTGTGTGAATACTACAGAATCACATCCATGTTGGGACTGGCCGTTCTAGTTGTGTGAATACTACAGAATCACCTCCATGTTGAGACTGGCCATTCTAATTGTGTGAATACTACAGAATCACCTCCAAGTTGGGATTGGTCATTCTATAATTGTGTGAATACTACAGAATCACCAACATGTTGGGACTGGTCATTCTAATTGTGTGAATACTACAGAATCACATCCATGTTGGGACTGGTCAATCTAATTGTGTGAATACTACAGAATCACCTACATGTTGGGACTGGTCATTCTATAATTGTGTGAATGCCACAGAATCATCTTCATGTTGGGATTGGTCATTCTAATTGTGTGAATGCTATAGAATCACCTCCATGTTGAGACTAGTCAATCTAATTGTGTGAATACTACAGAATCACCTCCATGTTGAGACTAGTCAATCTAATTGTGTGAATACTTCAGAATCGCATCCATGTTGAGACTGACCATTCTAATTGTGTGAATACTTCAGAATCACATCCATGTTGAGACTGGTCATTCTAATTGTGTGAATGCTACAGAATCACCTTCAAGTTGAGACTGGTCATTCTAATTGTGTGAATACTACAGAATCACCTCCATGTTGAGACTGGTGATTCTAATTGTGTGAATACTACAGAATCACCTACATGTTGGGACTGGTCAATCTAATTGGGCGAATACTACAGAATCATCTTCATGTTGGGACTGGTCATTCTAATTGTGTGAATGCTACAGAATCATTTTTATGTTGGGACTGGTCATTCTATAATTGTGTGAATACTACAGAATCACCTCCATGTTGAGACTGGCCATAATTGTGTGAATACTGCAGAATCACATCCATGTTGGGACTGGCCATGCTAATTGTGTGAATACTGCAGAATCATCTTCATGTTGGAACTGGTCAATCTAATTGTGTGAATACTACAGAATCACATCCATGTTGGGACTGGCCAATCTAATTGTGTGAATACTACAGAATCACATCCATGTTGGGACTGGCCATGCTAATTGTGTGAATACTACAGAATCACCTCCATGTTGAGACTAGTCAATCTAATTGGGTGAATACTACAGAATCACCTCCATGTTGAGACTGGTCATTCTAATTGTGTGAATACTACAGAATCACCTCCATGTTGAGACCGGCCATTCTAATTGTGTGAATACTACAGAATCACCTCCATGTTGAGACCGGTCATTCTAATTGTGTGAATACTACAGAATCACCTCCATGTTGAGACTGGTCATTCTAATTGTGTGAATACTACAGAATCACTTCCATGTTGAGACCGGCCATTCTAATTGTGTGAATGCTGCAGAATCACCTCCATGTTGAGACCGGTCATTCTAATTGTGTGAATACTACAGAATCACCTCCATGTTGAGACAGGTTATTCTAATTGTGTGAATACTGCAGAATCACCAACAGATCAGATTTATGATCGTTCTTATAAAAATTCTGTATAATCACCTCCACGTGGGGACCGATCATTTTCACAATCCATACAGATAGTAAGGAATCATTTTAACTGGTCATTTTTATAGTTTAAAGAGATGCTACAAAATGAATTCCACAAAGGGACTGGTCACAAAATGAATTCCACGAAGGGAATTGTCAGTCTTATAGTCTATATAGATACAACAAAATTATCTTTATCTGATATATAGCCTATATGCACACCACAGAATCGCCTCAGGGCACCGACTGGTTTTATAACGTATAAAGACACAACGTTAACGAATCATCACAGAGAGCCGTAAAAGTGACATTCTAAAAATGAAAATATTAAAAGACCACCCGTGACCTTAGATTACCATAGACGTACTTGAGCAGAAAATTGAAGTTGGGGCACCCAGACCCGGGAATTTAAAGAGTACAGAGGCGTACAAGCGACATGGCCTAACTTGGGGGCCTGCTGAGGGATGGCAGTTCGAAAGTCTATCCGAGCATATCAGGTGGAGGTCCAGGGGCCGCTTAGGCCCCGGAAGCTCCACAACCTTAGATTGTCGAAGAGGCGAAATTTCAGCCATTCCAAGTGTATCACTGGTGCACCGAATTCTAGATGACAGCCACATATGAGCATCTTTGACGAAATCTTTCCAGTAAGTGAAAGGCTTTGTAAATGAGCCTTATTTGATCGACAGAAAATGAAAAATTTCAAAACTCATAATATCCTTTTTAATTATACATATAGCCTACTTGCTCACTTCACGTTATTTGTGAAAACCAAAGAGAAAGCAGCTCTAAATAATACAGTATATTCAAAGTTGTGCACTTAGCAGAGACAGTCATAGATAAAAAAGAATCAGTGCATGTGCTTAATCTGTTGGATTAAGAAAATATTATTTCTATCTCGTCTTTGTTGTTCGTCAACTGTGTATTTCCTGCCGAATCAAATTCTTCATGGCATGTAGAAAGTGTGTGTTGGTTTGGCTGGGGGCAGAGTGGGGGGGGGGGGGGCAGTGGGAGTGCCTTGGGCCTGTGCATATATAGGCTGTGTAATGATTGGTATCTAGACCTATATTTGGGCGGGAGCGGCAGATCCAGGGTCAATCCTGGGTCGAGTCACTCCTAAGACCTTAAAAGAGGAAGTTGTAACTCCCTCGCTTGGCGTTCAGCATGAAAGGGATAGTGCAACGACTGGTTGACCCGTATCAGTATAATGGCTCGAGCGGGGTGACTTACTTGCCTTCGGTAAGGCGTCTCAGTGAAGCAGCACTAGATAAAAGAGCGGTGGAAATCAGTCCTGCAACAATGAGGCACATTACATGCACTGTAAGGAGTCCAAATACAAAACCACCAAATACATATTGGTAAAAGTAGTAAACTTAGTGGGCAGACATTCTGCGTGCATAAATACATGTTACGTCTCTGTTATGAAAACATGAAATTAACATTTTTTCTTAATAGATATTTTTACACGACAATCTCCAAAATGAGAGCTTTTGTAGTAGGTTACATAGATGTGCGTTTTAGACCTGGTTTACTTTCGCCCGCTAACCGATTTTTCCCGGCATATGGGCCTACACTAGTGTTTAATGAAATGATCATGTACTTCATTTTCCCATGGAGAGCTCTACCACTATTCTCAGTTTAAAATATTTAAATATATTTTTTCTTTGGATTTAAAAATCCTGTAAAATAGTATGACCGAACTATGTAATCGTTTTTCGAGGCTGTTTTATGTCCTAACTTTACGCTACACCCATTTATTGTAATGACATACAACCACTGCTATGGAGATCTTAAAACTGTTGGGAAAAGGTTTACCCTCTCCGTGCTGAATCAATTTTTTAAATCTTTGTCAAGAATTTAAAAGAAATATATTTTTACTGATTGTTTTTGACCTCATGGTAAATGGGGCTACAATAGTTTTGAACATCACGTTGTCCTCCAGATATATGTTGCACAACTTTTGCAGTTTAGTGCAATTGTTTGTACAGCGCCACCTAGCGATAGAAGGGGGCCTTTTATTGACTGTAGATCGCTCCTATCGTGCAATCCCCACATGGGAGCTGACAGTGAGACAACATGGGATGCACGGGGATACCGAACTAGGCCAAACTTTTGAATAGTCGATTACTTTTGATGTGATAAAACTGTAAATAAGACAACAACAATGATACGCAGCTATGTATCTAATCGGAAGTGCCGTGAAAGCTAGACATTCGTCTTGGCAAATGACGCATTTGAGATTCTGATGTTATGTTAACTAAAGGGAGGTCGTAAACATTGGCAGAATCTAGAGAGCGTAGTTCGAGAAGTGAAGATGGGGAAGCGAGACAGAAAAGATAAAGGTAATCGTCTGTTGCCAAAGTCAACATCGTTGCAAGAATGAAAATGATTTGAACGGATGTGGAGGTGGTTTAGGGTGTCCTGATGCGGCAGCGTGTCGGGAAATGCGCATATGTGTAACTGACTATCTTAGTTTCTGTTATACACAGCAGAACAACCCCCAGAGCACATAGAGTATTCAGATCATATCAAGACTTCACACTAATTAAATCCTTTCAAATTACACAGCATGGTCTTGTATCAAAAGGAGTGGGCAAGAATATGCTGAACTTCATAAATTTTAGATCTAATGATGCAGACCCTGACACGAAACAAACCTTGTACATCCATCTAGGCCACCCTACCCACATTTTTGGAAATTTATGACAATAAACGTGTCAGATTAATCATTCAAAGCCTATGATTTATGTCATTTACAGTTACTGTTTAGTAATATAAAATATGGTATTATCCAAAAACAGAGGTGGGGTGTCTTACGTTATCACTTGATGGTTTTTTCAGATGTATATGAGAAATACAAAGATCTATGCATGTTTTAGCCCTTGCCATTATCTCTGAACGTATTTAGATTTATTGTAGTTTTGTGTAGGTTGTATATATTCAACGTTTAATAACAATTATTTTGAACCTTTTATTGTTGGACAATGCTTAGCATAAGCCAAGACATGGTCTGTGATGAAAATTGCCGATATCTGACATCAGACCTTACCAATCTGGTTGCTGTGAGATGAAGTCCAGCTCATACTGGCTTACTCTCTGGCCTTTGTGTATAGGTGAATAGGTGGTGAAAATTTCCTTGAAATTATGGGTAATATATACGTAGAAATTGTATCAGGGTGTTAACCATTGAGGTGGCATGTTCAAATCTAGCTCTTGCTGTTTTGGCTGCAGCTTCAAGTTAAGACTGGTTAATGATTTACCTGAGGAAGGTGTTTGGTTTATGATTTACCTGAGGAAGGTGTTTGGTTTATGATTTACCTGAGGAAGGTGTTTGGTTTATGATTTACCTGGGGAAGGTGTTTGGTTTATGATTTACCTGAGGAAGGTGTTTGGTTTTTTTTCGGGCACTCCAGTGTCCCGCACCCATAAACCTGAATGCTATCATATACTGTTATATATATAGTAAGTGAAAATTCTTAAATACCAATAAAGCAGTGTGAATCTAAAATGAGATATGAAAATGCAAACCACTGTTAAAAACAATTTTAAGGAGGATTTGTTATTATTATGTACATGTAGGCATTGTATTTTAGGCAAATGACACTGAGCACATTTTCTGACTTCCATTGCTGACTTAAAACCTAAGACCACATGTACATGTAATTATTGAAATTGCATAGAAACTGAAAATTTTACCTCACCCTTTTCTCATAAGAGAACTTTACATGATTTTGGAAAAATTGTGATGCTGTAACAAAGCTGGCAGATCATTCTTAGATGAGTGATTAGGAACATTGGAAGTGTTAAGTGAATAATATATCAGGAAGTTATCCGTGAAAAATTACAACCGGTGTGCTTTTCAGAAGAGCGAAAGTCTAAAAAAGTCCGTAAAGAGGATTTGGATGTTGAAGAAGATGACACTATGGATGCTGCAAATGTGGAAGGTAAGCATTTTGTTTTTTCGTTGTGTTCTGGATTTTAAATTTTTCATTCAAGGTTTGCAAAGGTCCAGTTTTTCTATTTGTTGTACATGTAAAATCTTTAAAGCATTAATAGAGTTTAAGTGCGAAAGAGAAATAAATTGAAACATGTTGTATTTGATTTGCAAGGAGATATAAAGTATGGGTTGAGTTTTTCCCGTGGATAGGGAATTGGTTACGCTTGTAATATCAGTGGGAATACCTCACCATGCTTCACTTTGTTACTCCAACTAATAACCATAGGATCATTCTCTGTTATAACATCTTGGTGACCCAGTTATCGAAGAGCCAGTGAACTGGCAGAAATGCCTCGGAGACAAGGAAAATCTATGCATAAAATATTACTGCATGGTTTACGTCGTGTGATGCAATTTAAAAGATCTATAACAGTATGACAGACTGTGCATGTGAGCTTGCATAGTAGAACTGTGAAAGAGAGTAAAAAAGAAGTAGTGAATGAAAGGCTGTTCAAGAAGCTGGTCTGGCAGATTTGGCCGCGCTGAAAAATGATAGGCTTCTGTGTGCTCTGACTGGCAGGAAAAGTTTCACTGTCCATCAAAGCACTCATTGATGAGACGATCACAACAGTAAAAACTGATCAACAGGTTTCTCCAAAATTTTGGAAGGATATGCGCTTGGTATAATATTCTTGCTAGACAGCCATGTCACAATACAAAAGCATAAACCTACTGTCAGTTGGTTTCCCATGGCTCAGTTGGTTAGTGCGCTAGTGCAGCGTAATGGAGCCTCTCACCAATGCGGCTCCAACCCAGGAGCCTCTCACCAATGCGGTCGCTGTGAGTTCAAGTCCAGCTCATGTTGGCTTCCTCTTCGGGTGTACGTGGGAAGGTCTGGCAGCAACCTGTGGATGGTCGTCGGTTTCCCCCAGGCTCTGCCCGCTTTCCTCCTACCATAATGCTGGCCACCGTCATATAAGTGGAATATTCTTGAGTACAGCGTAAAACACCAATCAAATAAGTAAATAAATAAATCAATTGGTTTCCAGCCATTATAGGGTGATGGGGAGCTTTGTAAGGGATATCTCTATTGGTGTTTTAAGGTAAACATTCTGTGTACCACAGCCGGTTTGTGTAGTCGCATTTCATTGGTTGACGCAGGCTGTAAGTTTCATGTTTCTGGGAATTCCCCAAGCACTGGTATAACGCAGAATTAGCCAATGTTCATCATCAGCAGGAGTAACAAGTTGGAGCATGATGAGGTATTCCCGCTGATGAAATGAGCGTAGGAATGGGTAGTTTCCTATACTTTCACTGCTTGTTGGTTGTTCGTAACAATAAGCGGATGACAGTGAAGACCCCTTGCCTCCACAAATATGGTGTTCATAACTGTGTCAGATGTGTGAAAGTTCATAAGTAACTTCCGAAAGGTCAGTGATTTATCAGTTAGAATTATCATTCTAGATTCCTCCTCACACAAAACTTACCCCCATCCAAAATTTTTTGAGTATGGCCTTAAACAAATATCTTTTAATGATAATGAAGTAGAGGCATCAGCACAAAAGTGGAGGCATCAGCACAGAAGTGGAGGCATCAGCACAGAAGTGGAGGCATCAGCACAGAAGTATCACCACAGAAGTGGAGGCATCGCCACAGAAGTATCAGCATCACCACAGAAGTATCCACACAGAAGTGGAGGCATCAGCACAGATGTGGAGGCATCACCACAGAAGTATCAGCATCACCACAGAAGTATCAGCATCACCATAGAAGTGGAGGCATCACCACAGAAGTGGAGGCATCACCACAGAAGTATCAGCACAGAAGTGGAGGCATCACCACAGAAGTATCAGCATCACCACAGAAGTGGAGGCATAACCACAGAAGTATCACCACAGAAGTATCAGCATCACCACAGAAGTGGAGGCATCACCACAGAAGTGGAGGCATCACCACAGAAGTGGAGGTATCACCACAGAAGTATCAGCACAGAAGTGGAGGCATCACCACAGAAGTATCAGCATCACCACAGAAGTGGAGCCATAACCACAGATGTATCACCACAGAAGTGGAGGCATCACCACAGAAGTATCAGCATAGAAGTGGAGGCATCACCACAGAAGTGGAGGCATCACCACAGAAGTATCAGCATAGAAGTGGAGGCATCACCACAGAAGTGGAGGGATCACCACAGAAGTATCAGCATCACCACAGAAGTGGAGGCATCACCACAGAAGTATCAGCACAGAAGTGCGGGCATCACCACAGAAGTAGAGGCGTCACCACAGAAGTGGAGGCATCACCACAAAAGTGGAAGCATCACCACAGAAGTGCAGGCATAACCACAGAAGTATCACCACAGAAGTATCAGCATCACCACAGCAGTGGAGGCATCACCACAGAAGTATCAGCATAGAAGTGGAGGCATCACCACAGAAGTGGAGGCATCACCACAGAAGTATCAGCATAGAAGTGGAGGTATCAGCACAGAAGTGGAGGCATCACCACAGAAGTATCAGCACAGAAGTGGAGGCATCACCACAGAAGTGGAGGCATAACCACAGAAGTATCACCACAGAAGTATCAGCATCACCACAGAAGTGGAGGCATCACCACAGAAGTATCAGCATAGAAGTGGAGGCATCACCACAGAAGTGGAGGCATCACCACAGAAGTATCAGCATAGAAGTGGAGGTATCAGCACAGAAGTGGAGGCATCATCACAGAAGTATCAGCACAGAAGTATCAGCATCACCACAGAAGTGGAGGCATAACCACAGAAGTATCAGCACAGAAGTATCAGCATCACCACAGAAGTGGAGGCATCACCACAGAAGTATCAGCATAGAAGTGGAGGCATCACCACAGAAGTGGAGGCATCACCACAGAAGTATCAGCATAGAAGTGGAGGTATCAGCACAGAAGTGGAGGCATCACCACAGAAGTATCAGCATAGAAGTGGAGGTATCAGCACAGAAGTGGAGGCATCACCACAGAAGTATCAGCACAGAAGTGGAGGCATCACCACAGAAGTGGAGGCATCACCACAGAAGTGGAGGCATCAGCACAGAAGTGCAGGCATCACCACAGAAGTGCAGGCATCACCACAAAAGTGGAAGCATCACCACAGAAGTGCAGGCATCACCACAGAAGTGGTTTCACATTTACATGTGGATGCCTTATTGTGATTGAAGCTGTGTACAACTGTGAATATTAAGCAGAATATAACTATCTAATATATAAATTAATATTTTATGACACATTACTATATGTATATTTGTTTATAGGGAGTAGTCTCCCTTCTGCGGCAACTCGTGAATGTGGCCAGGAATCAAAAGAAGATGAGTTTGGAGCGAAGGATTACAGGGCCATCCTTTCTCTGAAGTTGGACCACAAGTCCCGACCCATCTGGGTGGTAAGTGCCCTCTGTGGAAAAATTACATTCTCCAGAACAATAGCTTTTGATTAATAGTGCTGTCTTTAACTTATATCTTGAGATGTAAGCATTTTTGTCATTTTCTGTGTGACTTTTTTTTAACATTTTTCTGTTAACTTCCCCAGTTATAGGTGGAAGTACATTTCCATATGGGGCTCTGTTCGTTTTTTCTCCCTTAACATACAAGGAGTCCTCTGTCGAGATATGACTGAAAAATTGTTAAGTACAACATTAAACCCCAAGTATGCAGTCACCCAGGTTAATCAACAGAAATAGTTTTGAATATAGAGTTCATAAATATAAAGGAATCAGTTGTGGCGTTGTGTTACATTTAATGGTGTTATAATTTCCAGGCACCTGATGGACACATTTTCCTGGAGTCGTTTTCTCCTGTGTACAAGCACGCTCATGATTTTCTCATCACCATCGCTGAGGTAAGCTATGTCTACAGGTATTCAGCTAGATACAGGCAGCTTTGGATATCACACCTTTAACCTTTGCCATACTCATCCTTCATCATGATACAGGCAGCTGTGGATATCAAACCTTTAACCTTGCCATACTCATCCTTCATCATGATACAGGCAGCTGTGGATATCACACCTGTAACCTTGCTATCTGCTCATCCTTCATCATGATACAGGCAGCTGTGGATATCACACCTGTAACCTTGCCATCTGCTTATCCTTCATCATGATACAGGCAGCTGTGGATATCACACCTGTAACCTTGCTATCTGCTCATCCTTCATCATGATACAGGCAGCTGTGGATATCACACCTGTAACCTTGCCATACTCATCCTTCATCATGGCACAGGCAGCTGTGGATATCACACCTGTAACCTTGCCATACTCATCCTTCATCATGATACAGGCAGCTTTGGATATCACACCTGTAACCTTGCCATACTCATCCTTCATCATGATACAGGCATCTGTGGATATCACACCTGTAACCTTGCCATCTACTTATCCTTCATCATGATACAGGCAGCTGTGGATATCACACTTGTAAACTAGCCATCTACTAATCCTTCATCATCTCAGCGTCAGGCTATTCTTATCAGGTACATTGAAAGATGGTGTCATGGATTTTTCCAAGCTCTTTGTCTGTGGGAAAGTATGTCAGTAACTTGCCTCGGGTCAGCATCTCTGGCTTTCACCACCTATAGTATAGCACTCAGAAACAATCAATCAAAGGAATAAATCTTATCAGCTGTTTACGTGCATATACATTTGAATGAAATAGTGTTGGATGTGGAGAGATGAAAGCCTTTGTAAGCTCATAATATCACAGCCGTGAATAGTAAATTAAAGTTGACCAAATACATATTTGAGGGAATTATCTATGAGCTTTCATTGGTCCTTCCTCCACAGGATGAGGCCGCACCATGTTTAATTATTGCTTTACAGGCATTATAATCGGAATATGTTTCAAAAATCAACTTTAGAATAATCGTCTAATTTGTGGAAAATGTAGACTACCAGTTACCTTTTGAAGACATATTTGAAAAAAGGGGAAGTCATAGAAACATCAAGACTAGGAAAAATAAAGGTGAATTTTCAATTTGATTTTTAGTCCATTTTTGGTTGTTGTGTCAGCTTCCATGTGAAAAAATTTGTGTTGCCTAAACCTGCCATGCAAAACTAACTTACGTCACACCCTGAGCCTCGATTCTCACCAGCCCTTTGTGCAGTATTATCATTTAGTTCTACATGTTACTCGATGAAATCTCATTAAAATAATAAAGTATGATACTTTTTAGAAAGCTTGAGAGTCCTGCTCTCAATTGAAATGTTTTAGCCGGGTGCTGTCTTGTCCTTTAAAGATGGTACTTGTTGCTGCCTCGTTTGGCACTCTACACCGAGAGATCAGAGCAAGGAAACAGTTGGCCTGGTGTCAGTATAATCTGACTGGGCGGGGTGTCATATCTGGTGTCTTTGTCATGATACTTCAGTGGAGGCAACACTTTGGCAGCATGGACTCGCCCTGCCACAAGAAGTCACAGTATATATACGCACACCTAATGACTCCTCTTCGTTATGAGAAAAATTGTTAAGTACGATGTTAAACGATTCATTCATTCATGAAGTCTTCAGTGTATTGCAGTTCATCATTCATGTGCCTCCTACACTGGCAAGCTCTTAAATTTATTTATTTATTTGATTGGTGTTGTACGCCATATTCAAGAATATGTCACTTATACGACAGCGGCCAGCATTATGGTGGGAGGAAACCGGACAGAGCCCGGTGGAAGCCCACGACCATCTGCAGGTTGCTAACAGACCTTCTCAAATATGGCCGGAGAGGAAGCCAGCATGAGCTGCTCCTGGGTCATTACGCTGTGCTAACGCGTTAACCAACTGAGCCACAGAGGCCCCATAGCCTTAGATTTTACATGTACCTACAGTGTGTATTTTGGCCTTGGCACATTCTTGTTTTACATCAAGCACACAGCACTACATGCTGTTGGAGGCATGTGATCCCTCTCACATACCATAACCATCGCATAGGTAATTCTTATGATAGGTAATTCTTTTTACTTATCTTAGTTTTGCAAGCGGCATTTTTTGTTCATGGGTGATTTTCTGTACTCACATATGTAACTCGTGCACACTACCATCATTTTCACACTTACCTCTCCTATGAATTGCAAAATCCATGGACTGACACACCATCTAGTTTTATCCCTGAACATGTGTTTCACCTATACATTTGTCCCAATTTCAGCCGGTGTGTCGGCCTAAGCATATCCATGAGTACAAGCTGACATCGTATTCACTGTATGCAGCCGTCTCAGTAGGTCTGCAGACCAGTGACATCATCGAGTACCTGAGACGCCTCAGTAAGACATCTGTACCTGATGGGATCGTGGAATTCATTAAGGTCAGTTATCAAGTTATTTTGGGTCATAATTTGTCTTTAGGCCACACCATATAACAGTTTTGTTTCACAGGCGAGGCAGAATGATTCCTTTATTGTCAGAGGAGTGACTAAAAATAAAAATGAAAAATCAGCATATTTGTGGAAAAGTGGACTGCCTCAGCAGCAAGATAAAAAGATTTTAGGTTTTATTTTTATTCTGTTTTGGGTTTTTTGATGTCCACTTGCCTGTAAAACATTAAGTATAGTTGGTTTTGCCTTAATCATAAAGAAATATATAAAGAGATGTCATTGCACTCCCAACCTTAAGTAATCAGCAATCATTAAGAAGTCATTGCACTCCCAACCTTAAGTAACCAGCAATCATTAAGAACTCATTGCACTCCCAACCTTAAGTAATCAGCAATCATGAAGAAGTCATTGCACTCCTAAGCTTAAGTAACCAGCAATCATTAAGAAGTCATTGCACTCCCAACCTTAAGTAATCAGCAATCATGAAGAAGTCATTGCACTCCCAACCTTAAGTAATCAGCAATCATTAAGAAGTCATTGCACTCCCAACCTGAAGTAACCAGCAATCATTAAGAAGTCATTGCACTCTCAACCTTAAGTAATCAGCAATCATTAAAAAGTCATTGTAATCCCAACGTGAAGTAACCAGCAATCATTAAGAAGCCATTGCACTCCCAACCTTAAGTAACCAGCAATCATTAAGAAGTCATTGCACTCCCAACCTTAAGTAATTAGCAATCATGAAGCAGTCATTGCACTCCCAACCTTAAGTAATTAGCAATCATTAAAAAGTCATTGCACTCCCAACCTTAAGTAATCAGCAATCATGAAGAAGTCATTGCACTCCCAACCTTAAGTAGTCAGCAATCATGAAGTCATTGCACTCCCAACCTTAAGTAATCAGCAATCATGAAGAAGTCATTGCACTCCCAACCTTGTTTAAGTCACAACTGTAATTATTACCAAAGTAGTGTCAAACAGAAAATCACTTCAAGAAACATCTGAACAAAATAATTGGGACATGCCCAGATAATTCTCTCTGAAAGCAGCCCTGTGGTGCATAGAGTAACTAGGCGTGGCGTAACCCTAGGTGCCGTCAGCTTCTCATTCCAAAAAGCATATTATGTGCAATAGTTCTGTTTGTTTGTTCTCATTTCAGCTGTGTACTCTTAGTTATGGCAAGGTCAAGTTGGTGCTGAAGCAAAACCGATACTTTGTGGAGAGCCAATACCCAGTGAGTAATGATGGTTATGTAATTTGTGTGTGACTGATTTATGTGTGACTGATTTACGTGTGAATGATTTGTGTGTGACTGATTTATGTATGAATGATTTATGTGTGAATGATTTGTGTGTGAAATGTTCATTTGTATCATGTGAATTATGTGGCTTTAGTGATTTATGATTCTCTTCAATGTTTGTGATTTAAAGATAGCTTTGATGTGAAATGTTAGTTTGGCAGACTTGTATGTGAATGATCTGTGTTAATTATGTAGGTTAATGATTTTCGTGAAATGACTGTGGGAATGGTTTTGTATGAACAATTCATTGTTTGTAAGTTTATACATGTGTAGAAGACTGGGTGTGCGGTTTTGTGATGATGTGCTTATCAAAGTCAGGAATAAAGAATGACACAAGGAAGTTTCAGGTTGAACCTAGTATATTCTCACTGAAGCCAAAAGTTCCACATAGTCCAGAATTTGTACCCTTGTTACTGCCCCTTTTCTAACAACATAGGTTCCAGTAATGCTTACCTCCCCTTTTCTAACAACATAGAGTACAGTAATGGCTACCTCCATCGTTCAACTTGCCGCTGTTTCATTTCCTGAGATATTCTCGAGACAGAGGCGCTGAATTCAGTTGCCTGTTTATGTTGAAGGAAATTAATTAATTAGTCAATTAATTGTCAGTCTAATTGACTTACAGTTACATTGGGCGCACTACTTTCCATCAGATTTGAGAGAAGAATTTCATATTAAGTGAGGTGTTGATTTACACAGGAAGTTCTACAGAAACTGTTGAAGGATCCAGTCATCCAAGAATGTCGTCTGAGAGAAAGTCAGGCTGATGGGGAAGAGGAGGAGTTTGTCGTGGATCAGCTGACTGGGAAGTCAGCGCTCAAGGTGAGTTTGGGGGAGGTTGTTGTGGATCAGCTGTCTGGGAAGTCAGCCCTCAAGGTTAGTTGGGAGGAGTGTGTTGTGGATCAGCTGTCTGGGAAGTCATCCCTCAAGGTTAGTTGGAGGGGAGTTTGTTGTGGATCAGCTGTCTAGGAAGTCAGCTTTCAAGGTTAGTTGGGGGGAGTTTGTTGTGGATCAGCTGTCTGGGAAATCAGCCCTCAAGGTTAGTTGAGAGGAGTTTGTTGTGGATCAGCTGTCTGGGAAGTCAGCCCTCAAGGTGAGTTTGGGGGAGTTTGTTGTGGATCAGCTGTCTGGGAAGTCAGCCCTCAAGGTTAGTTGGGAGGAGTTTGCTATGATCAGCTGTCTGGGAAGTCAGCCCTCACGGTTAGTTGGGAGGAGTTTGTTGTGGATCAGCTGTCTGAGAAGTCAGCCCTCAAGGTTAGTTGGGAGGAGTTTGTTGTGGATCAGCTGACTG
Source organism: Liolophura sinensis (assembly GCF_032854445.1). NCBI lineage: Eukaryota > Metazoa > Mollusca > Polyplacophora > Chitonida > Chitonidae > Liolophura > Liolophura sinensis. The sequence continues at coordinate 16,471,071 of NC_088305.1, read as the reverse complement.
GGAAGAGCCCTCAAGGTGAGTTTGGGGGAGTTTGTTGTGGATCAGCTGTCTGGGAAGTCAGCCCTCAAGGTGAGTTTGGGGGAGTTTGTTGTGGATCAGCTGTCTGGGAAGTCAGCCCTCAAGGTGAGTTTGGGGGAGTTTGTTGTGGATCAGCAGTCTGGGAAGTCAGCCTTCAAAGTTAGTTGGGGGGAGTTTGTTGTGGATCAGCTGTCTGGGAAGTCAGCTTTCAAGGTTGGTTTGGGGGAGTTTGTTGTGGATCAGCTGTGTGGGAAGTCAGCCATCAAGGTTAGTTGGGAGGAGTTTGTTGTGGATCAGCTGCCTGGGAAATTAGCCATCAAGGTTAGTTGGGGGGAGTTTGTTGTGGATCAGCTGTCAGGGAAATCAGCCATCAAGGTTAGTTGGGGGGAGTTTGTTGTGGATCAGCTGTCAGGGAAAACAGCCTTCAGAGTTAGTTGGGAGGAGTTTGTTGTGGATCAGCTGTCTGGGAAATCAGCCATCAACGTTAGTTAGGAGGAGTTTGTTGTGGATCAAGAGTCTGGGAAGTCAGCCATCAGGGTTAGTTGGGGGGAGTTTGTTGTGGATCAGCAGTCTGGGAAGTCAGCCATCAAGGTTAGTTGGGGGAAGTTTGTTGTGGATCAGCTGTCTGGGAAATCAGCTTTCAAGGTTAGTTGGGGGGAGTTTGTTGTGGATCAGCTATCTGGGAAATCAGCCTTCAAGGTTAGTTGGTGGGGAGGGGGTGTTGTGAATCAAAAGTCTGGGAAATCAGCCATCAAGGTTAGTTAGGGGAGTTTGTTGTGGATCAGCTGTCTGGGAAATCAGCCTTCAAGGTTAGTTGGGGGGAGTTTGTTGTGGATTAGCTGTCTGGGAAATCAGCCCTCAAAGTTAGTGGGGGGAGTTTGTTGTGGATCAGCAGTCTGGGAAATCGGCCTGCAAGGTTAGTTGGGGGGAGTTTGTTGTGGATCAGCTGTCTGGGAAGTCATCCATCAAGGTTAGTTGGGAGGAGTTTGTTGTGGATCAGCTGTCTGGGAAGTAAGCCCTCAAGGTTAGTTGGGAGGAGTTTGTTGTGGATCAGCTGACTGGGAAGTCAGCCCTCAAGGTGAGTTTGGGGAGTTTGTTTTGGATCAGCTGTCTGGGAAGTCAACCATCAAGGTTAGTTGGGGGGAGTTTGGTTTTGGATCAGCTGTCTGGGAAGTCAACCATCAAGGTTAGTTGGGGTGAGTTTGTTATGGATCAGCTGTCTAGGAAATCAGCCTTCAAGGTTAGTTGGGAGAAGTGTTTTTTGTGGATCAGCTGTCTGGGAAATCAGCCTTCAAGGTGAGTAGAGGGAGTTTGTTGTGGATCATCTGTCTTGGAAGTCTGTGCTCAGGGTGAGTTGGGGGTGAGTTTGTTGTGGATCAGCTGTCAGGGAAGTCAGCCTTCAAGGTTAGTTGGGGGGAGTTTGTTGTGGATCAAGAGTCTGGGAAGTCAGCCATCAGGGTTAGTTGGGGGGGAGTTTGTTGTGGATCAGCAGTCTGGGAAGTCAGCCATCAAGGTTAGTTGGGGGAAGTTTGTTGTGGATCAGCTGTCTGGGAAATCAGCTTTCAAGGTTAGTTGGGGGGAGTTTGTTGTGGATCAGCTGTCTGGGAAATCAGCCTTCAAGGTTAGTTGGTGGGGGAGGGGGTGTTGTGAATCAAAAGTCTGGGAAATCAGCCATCAAGGTTAGTTGGGGGAGTTTGTTGTGGATCAGCTGTCTGGGAAATCAGCCTTCAAGGTTAGTTGGGGGGAGTTTGTTGTGGATTAGCTGTCTGGGAAATCAGCCCTCAAAGTTAGTGGGGGGGAGTTTGTTGTGGATCAGCAGTCTGGGAAATCGGCCTGCAAGGTTAGTTGGGGGGGAGTTTGTTGTGGATCAGCTGTCTGGGAAGTCATCCATCAAGGTTAGTTGGGAGGAGTTTGTTGTGGATCAGCTGTCTGGGAAGTAAGCCCTCAAGGTTAGTTGGGAGGAGTTTGTTGTGGATCAGCTGACTGGGAAGTCAGCCCTCAAGGTGAGTTTGGGGGAGTTTGTTTTGGATCAGCTGTCTGGGAAGTCAACCATCAAGGTTAGTTGGGGGAAGTTTGTTGTGGATCAGCTGTCTGGGAAATCAGCCTTCAAGGTTAGTTGGGAGAAGTGTTTTTTGTGGATCAGCTGTCTGGGAAATCAGCCTTCAAGGTGAGTAGAGGGAGTTTGTTGTGGATCATCTGTCTTGGAAGTCTGTGCTCAGGGTGAGTTGGGGGTGAGTTTGTTGTGGATTAGCTGTCAGGGAAGTCAGCCTTCAAGGTTAGTTGGGGGGAGTTTGTTGTGGATCAGCAGTCTGGGAAGTCAGCCTTCAGGGTTAGTTGGGAGGAGTTTGTTGTGGATCAGGTGTCTGGGAGTTGGGGGGAGTTTGTTGTGGATCAGCTGTCTGGGAAATCAGCCTTCATGGTTAGTTTGGGGGAGTTTGTTGTGGATCAGCTGCCTGGGAAATCAGCGCTCAAGGTGAGTTGGGTGGAGTTTGTTGTGGATTAGCTGTATGGGAAGTCAGCCTTCAAGGTTAGTTGGGGTGAGTTTGTTATGGATCAGCAGTCTGGAAAATCAGCCTTCAGGGTTAGTTGGGAGGAGTTTGTTGTGGATCAGCTGTCTGGGAAGTCAGCCCTCAAGGTGAGTTTGGGGGAGTTTGTTGTGGATCAGCTGTCTGGGAAATCAGCCTTCATGGCTAGTTTGGGGGAGTTTGTTGTGGATCAGCTGCCTGGGAAATGAGCGCTCAAGGTGAGTTGGGCGGAGTTTGTTATGGATCAGCTGTCTGGAAAATCAGCCTTCAAGGTTAGTTGGGGGGGAGTTTGTTGTGGATCAGTTGACTGGGAAGTCAGCCCTCAAGGTTAGTTGGGGGTAGTTTGTTGTGGATTAGCTGTCTGGGAAGTCAGCCTTCAAAGTTAGTTGGGGGGAGTTTGTTGTGGATCAGCTGACTGGGAAGTCAGCCCTCAAGGTTAGTTGGGGGTAGTTTGTTGTGGATCAGCAGTCTGGGAAATCAGCCTTCAAGGTAAGTTGGGGGGAGTTTGTTGTGGATCAGCTGCCTGGGAAATCAGCGCTCAAGGTGAGTTGGGCAGAATTTGTTGTGGATTAGCTGTCTGTGAAGTCAGCCTTCAAAGTTAGTTGGGGGGAGTTTGTTATGGATCAGCTGTCTGGAAAATCAACCTTCAAGGTTAGTTTGGGGGAGTTTGTTGTGGATCAGCTGTCTGGAAAATCAGCCCTCAAGGTTAGTTGCGGGGAGTTTGTTGTGGATCAGCTGTCTGGAAAATCAGCGCTCAAGGTGATTTGGGAGCAAGCCATGGTTTCTTGATTAGAGGTGTAAGATTAAACCCAGCCATGGAGAGGGAATTTTTAGATTCCCTTGTTTTTATGGCTTGTTGAGCTTTAGTGACAGCTTGTCTTCCACGAATACGATGTATATACCTGTACGTCACACACAGGAAAATTTGTTAGTAACTTACCAAAGGTTATTGGCTTACTCATATTTCATTAACCCATCAAACTCACTGCCTTCATGTTGATGTAACATCCTTGAGTATGGGCTTCAACAACAATCATTTAAATTACGATTTAAATAAACAAACAAACATAATTACAGCTGAACAAGCCGGCCCCGGGCCAGGCGGGCGACCCAAAGGCAGGCTCATCAACTGAGGTAGCCACTGAAGATGTGAACCAAGTCCCCGATGACATCACTAACTATTACGACAAGCTGGACCGAGAAGATGAGGACGATATGGAATCTCTGAAAACGGTGTCGTTTGAGGTGAAGCAGGAGAGCATTGAGGATATACAGAAACGGTAAGGAAACCATGTCATTTGAGGTTAAGCAGGAGAGCATTGAGGATATACGGAAACTGTAAGAAAACGATGTCGTTTGAGGTAAAGCAGGAAAGCATTGAGGATATACGCAAGCGGTAAGAAAACGATGTCGTTTGAGGTGAAAGCAGGAGAGCATTGATGATATACGGAAACTGTAAGAAAACAATGTTGTTTGAGGTGAAGCAGGAGAGCATTGAGGATATACGGAAACGGGTAAGAAAACGATGTCATTTGAGGAGAAGCAGGAAAGCATTGAGGATATACGGGAACGGTAAGAAAACGATGTCATTTGAGGTTAAGCAGGAGAGCATTGAGGATATATGGAAAGTGTAAGAAAACCATGTCGTTAGGTGAAGCAGGAGAGCATTGAGGATATACAGAAGCGGGAAGAAAACGATGTTTGAGGTGAGGCTGGAGAGCATTGAAGATATACGGAAATGGTAAGAAAACCATGTCGTATGAGGTGAAGCAGGAGAACATTGAGGATATACAGAAATGGTAAGAAGCCCATGTCGTTTGAAGTGAAGCAGGAGAGCATTGGGGATATACAGAAATGGTAAGAAAGCCATGTCGTTTGAGGTGAAGCAGGAGAGCATTGGGGATATACAGAAACGGTAAGAAAACCACGTCATCTACGATGAAACAGGAGTTTTGAGAAAGTAAACAATAAGAAAACTGTTGTTTGAGGTGAGGCAGGAGAGTAATGGAGACAGTATTGCTGGTGGGCTATACACATTTTGAGGATGTACCCAGACTGATGACTCTACCATTTGAGATGAAACAGTGGACTGTTTAGGGAGAGAAATAATTTTGATTCCTCTGTACACATTTAAACATAATAATTCGTCAAATATTGGACATTATCACAATTCAGAGAAACTTCTAAGGTTTTGATTGGCCAGTCTGCCTTGGATATGTTACTGTATTCACAGCACAGGCGTTGGATATTTTTTCTATACATACACATCCCTGGACACATGTAATGGCTGATAGCAGCGCTTGTCAATAATGTACTAACCTGTAACTAAGTTAATAACTTTCCTTGCCTTCATTTTCAAAAGAGTTTTAATCAGCGGCTAACAACAACATCATGTGGAAAAACTTCTTTAACATTGAATTGCACACCTCGTAATTGAATCAAAAATGACTGTCCTAGCACTTGACATATGAGAGTATTTTCACTCAGAGTAAGCAAGGAAAAACTGGACCCTGTGCTCGTGTTTTCATCGTATGTGTGCTGTGAAGTCAGTTTTAGTTGCACAGCAGGAAAGTTTCCATGACAATAAAACAGCATTAGCTGGCCAGTGAAGTACCGTACAAGAAAAGTTGTCCTGTAATGCTCTTCTTTGTGATAAATTTGTTATAGCAGCGCGTTAAGTGGGTATCTCGAAGATGAATATTTCCACTCGCACTTCGGGCTCCTGATCGAAATTACATGTAATACCAGGCTGTATACCCACTCAACATGCTGGTTTAACTGATAATGTTTGTGTTTATGTGTATTTAGTTGACTAGTTTTTGTACATTTTGTATCGCTTATATGATGGATGTTGAGCTGCCTGGTGGAGAAAAATGAGCAGAGCCTGTAGGAATCCGCAACATGTTGCCAAGTTTGTGACAAACCTTGTGATGAAAAAGAGAACTAGACCTAGAAAGTCATTCTGCATGAATCCTAATTTTTTGTGGAAAAGTTGAAAATAAAATTAAAAAAACAAAATAAGGATAGAAAAGAACAATATACTGGTGGAGATTATTTTCTGTTTTCTGTTGCAAAATGCTCTGAATTTTCAAATAATCCAACCGACATGGATGCCTGTTTGACCTTTTCATCAACTCTTCAGATGCATCGAACTGGAGTACCCATTGTTAGCGGAATATGACTTCAGAAATGATACTCGGAATCCAGACATCAAGTGAGTATCTCAGTAAGGTGCTGCGTCGCCATCGTAAAGTGAAATTTTCTTAAGTATGGCATAAAACACCAATCAAATAAATATGCAGATAAGCCTGAAATATCATGGAATGTTTAACGAAGTAATCAACCTGCAAGTTGTAGGACAGAAAGGTGATTACTGTAATTCTTCAAACTTTTCAGTAAGTGGGAAGGTGTGCCAGCAACCTGCGGATGGTCGTGGGTGTCCCCCAGGCTTTGCTTGGTTTCCTCCCACCATAATGCTGGCCGATGTCGTATAAGTGAAATATTCTTGAGTACGGCGTAAAACACCAATCAAATAAATAAATAAATCAATCAAACTTTTCATATGCTTGCAAGGTGTTTCTTCAAGCTTATTCTGATGACATGGGTCTGTGTTTACGGATAAAATTGTGCTTTTTGTAAAGCCCTGAAGCCGATTTTTGTCTCCAAAATCAAATGCAAGGTACATAAATTGCACTGAAAGTTGCTCTCTCATATGTGACAAGGTTGAGAAATTATTACAATCCATGTGTCATCATTGTTAAATTCAGATTGTTTAAGTAATATTTCCTTAGGCTGTTGATTGGTTAAGTTTGACCCCAGCTTCTGCAAACCCAAGGTGATCAGATGGGCTCATTTCAACGCCTATATTGATTATTTATAATGCAAAAGATCAAATTCATGTTTACTAATTTAATACCTACAGTGGATGTAAACTGTCCAAAGACACAGCATGTGGAGTACCTGGTTATTACAAAGGGTGACTGTACAGGACTGATCTGTTTTTACATTGTGAATCTGATGATGTCCTTACAGTATAATTAATTATGTACTTTAACAGTGCACTTTGTGATTTGTTTTACAGTTGTATTTGGTAATACATATTTCTACAATGTAGATCTGACAGTACTCGTGTGTTTTACAGTGTAGATCTGACAGTACTCATGTGTTTTACAGTGTATATCTGACAGTACTCATGTGTTTATAGTGTAGATCTGACAGTACTCATGTGTTTTACAGTGTATATCTGACAGTACTCATGTGTTTATAGTGTAGATCTGACAGTGCTCATGTGTTTTACAGTGTAGATCTGAAACCATCCACAGTGCTGAGACCTTACCAGGAGAAAAGCCTGAGGAAGATGTTTGGGAATGGGCGGGCGAGGTCAGGGGTCATCGTGCTGCCCTGTGGTGTGTGTCATGTAATGTAATTCACCTGAAGTGTTGGTTTGTTCGAGTGACTCATTTCGCTTGATTTTCACTGATTCATTCACCTTATAGTACCTCTTAAGAGTTTTCTAAGAGGTTCGGTTAATTTACCATCAGGAAAATGTTAGTGTTGACATCAGTAGTATCATTTGAAGCCTCTATGTGCTTCTCAAAGTGTCTTTTTACATACTAAACTTTAGGATTAGCTAGGTGATGTGACTTGTCTAAGGGGTGAACTTTTCATATCTCAGAATATGATCCTGAATATGACATCAGCTTTGATTTTCACATTTCACATACCTGCACTGTTTCAAGTTAATTAGTATGTTTGAACCATTTACTAGTTCCTTATGACAACTGTGAATGACTCTAATTATGTATACCCTGTATGTGAACATATATTTGTTGATCAATTGAAACATTGTAAAGATTGACTTTCTCCTCTTCTGTTCAGGTGCTGGTAAGACCCTGGTGGGGGTCACAGCCGCCTGTACAGTCAGGAAGCGCTGCCTTGTTCTCTGTAACTCAGGTGTGTCAGTAGAACAGTGGAAATCTCAGGTAAGTCTTTGTGATAAGTTTATGGTTAGTTTCAATGACAACGTTGTTTTAGATACATATAAATCTTTGTGATCAAAAGTTTCTGCTTAGTATTTGTCCAGAGTCTTTCTAATTTCTTCCAGAATGTTTGTCTGTTTCCAGACTCTTACCAGTTTCCTACAGACTCTTCTCACCTTCCTCCAGACTCTGCTCCATTTTTCTCCAGACTCTGTCTGCTTTCCTCTAGCCTTCCAGTTGTCCACCAGACTATCCAGTTTCCTTCAAACTCTTCCCAGTTTCCTCAAGTCTCTTCCCAGTTTTCTCAAGTCTCTTCCCAGTTTCCTCAAGTCTCTTCCCAGTTTTCTCAAGTCTCTTCCCAGTTTTCTCAAGTCTCTTCTCAGTTTTCTCAAGTCTCTTCCCAGTTTCCTCAAGTCTCTTGGTGCATCTTAGTTACATGCTTTATTCAAATTATCTGAGCTTTGCTTACTGCTATTATCACATGTAGCCAGATAACTGTCTGAATACCTGTTATTGATACTGGAGGTATTTATTCTTGCTTGTTTTCTCCTAAAGTTTCAAAAATGTACCCAGACCGGTGTAACAGTTTTTAACCAAAAAAGCATCTACATCTTTCTTTGTCAGTTTAAGATGTGGTCAACTGCAGATGACAGCATTATCTGTAGGTTTACTTCAGGGGCTAAGGACAAACCTCTCGGTAAGCACATTTAATACATTTGAATACACTGCTAAATGTGGTTTTGTGTACTTGTATGAAATAACCAGCTGTTACATGTCACAATTGCTTTGTGCTCTGAAGTTGTAATAAATCATTATTTCATTTTCATCAGTTCAGCATTTTTCAGTTGAGACATTTGGCTTGATTGTGATTGATTCATCCATTTTACAGGACCACGTCAGAGAATTATCACTGTAAGGCCTTTAGATGCATCTGAAACTGTGACATACGGTGAATAAACCTATTATATGAGTGTGCACATAGTGTCACACCATGAGTGTACATATAGTGTCACACAGTGTCGCACTGTGAATGAACACAGTGTCACACCATGAGTGTACACAGGGCCACACCATGAGTGTACACAGTGTCACACCATGAGTGTACATATAGTGTCGCACTATAAATGAACACATAGTGTCACACCATGAGTGTACACAGTGCCACACCATGAGTGTACACAGTGTCACATCATGAGTGTACATATAGTGTCACATCATGAGTGTACATATAGTGTCACACAGTGTCGCACCATGAATGTACACAGTGTCACACCATGGGTGTACACAGTGTCACACCATGAGCGTACACAGTGTCACACCATGGGTGTACAGTGTCACATCATGAGTGTACATAGTGTCACACCATGAGTGTGTACATTGTGTCACACCATGAGTGTGTACACAGTGTCACACCATGAGTGTACACAGTCACCCCATGAATGTACACATCATGTCACACCATGAGTGTATACAGTGTCACATGACAGTGTCAAACCATGAGTGTACACATAGTGTCACACAGTGTCAAACCACCAGATCAAATCGTAGTAACAGGAGCTGATTGTGCCCAAGAGTTTAAGATGCTTGTCTCTCTCAGTGGCCAAGACGCACTCAGTCACAGCCTCAGACAACCAACCCTCAGATGACCACAGATGCATGCAGTAAGCGACAAACAGTACTGATTGTAGGCCTGGTTTACCTAGCTAATGTTATGTATATTAGAGATCATTTGGCATAGTTTGTCAGTTACTTTCCAAGTAGCTGGGTCTTTTTTTGAAACTCTCTGATTTTCTCCACTGTCATACGCTGTATTTTATCAGAAGTTGATCCTTTTTCAAGTAACACACTTTGCTTGGTTCTAAGTTATCAATCTACCTCATAGTTCAATTTTAATGGGGTTTTTTTGTGAAATTTTAATTATTTCTCATGAGAAAACTTATGTGTAGGAATCAAAAGTGTAATTTAAGGCTTTTAAATAAGCATGAACACTTACAGTCCAATACAACGGGTGAAACATTCACTGAGCAAGGGACTGGCCTCGATAGCTCAGTTGGTAGAGCGTCTGTGGCGGGAGCAATAGACCCAGGGTCAATCCTGGGTCGAGTCACACTTAAGACCTTAAAAAGAGGTTGTAACCTCGCTTGGTATTCAGCATGAAGGGGATAGTGCAACGACTGGTTGACCCATATCAGTATAATTGCTCGGGCAGGGCGACTTACTTTCCTTCGGTAAGGTGTCTCAGTGAAGTAGCACTAGATAAAAGAGCGGTGGAAATCCGTCCTGCAACAAGGAGGCACATCATATACACTCTATGGAATCCTTTGTCGTCATGAAGAAATTTATTTTTTTGAAAAATTGTTAAGTACGATATTAAGCCCCAAGCACTCACTCACTCAGTCACTCACTCACTGAGCGAGGCGTTCAAACACCAATGAAATAACCAGCCAATTACTGTAAACCTGTACACATTCTGTTTCCTACATCATCTGTGATTCTCAATTGCCATTGGCTGATCAGGCATTGCTAGTATAATTTTTCTTAGCTCAGCTTTCTGTTGAGCTGGCTGATGTAAAAGTGGCTTTCTGTTTGATAAACATTGTAGGGACAAAATCGTTATCTGCTTGTTGAGAAGGGTACATTGGGATTTGAACCCCCCTATACTCTTTTCAACAGGTAGATAACATATTACCTCATGTTCTACACCTTCTCTATGTTTGATCGCTCGACCACTTCAGCCAGTCATAGTACATCTGTGTTTTCAGACTCCTCAATTTGTATCAGCACCTACTCCATGTTGGCTCACTCGACCAAGCGCTCGTGGGAGGCAGAACAGCTGATGAGCTGGATGAGGAGTAAGGAGTGGGGACTCATGCTGCTCGATGGTGCGTAACCTTTCACCCATTCTGTCATCAAGAAAGTTTTGAAGTAGCACTAGTTTCTGTAATCCTCAACGAACTCCATAAATAAAGTGTATCTTGAGATGAAAACTGAAGACATATTTGACATTATCATGTTGGGCAGATACAAAAAAATCCTCAATTTTAACCAGTAAAGTATTTACATATCCATTTTGGAAGACATTTGATATTGTAGGACAAACATTAAAATGGTGAACATCGTTTGGTTTTTATTCAGTAGCATTAAAGCAGTCACATGATTAGGTTGACAGTGGTCAGCAGAGTCCGCCATTTTGAATCTGTGGCATTTCAAGTCCCATGAGTTACTACTGATATGAGCAGACCTGGACGAAGCAGATACCGTATACCGGATACCAGATTTTTTTAATTTAAAAATAAAGTGGACACAACCACATTAATTGAATTCAGCTCGTGGAAAGGTTTGTCATACACTGAGCTCAGTAGATCGGCTCAGGCCCAGGCTAAGCAATACCAGGCTGGTTTCGCAGGATATGAGCAGCACGGTGCCAAGATGCTGATGTTCCATAACTGAAAATTTGTGTTCCGTAGAACACTAGTTGAATTCTAAGGTAACAGAAATCTTTGCAAAGCATTGATAGGAAACTAACAATCAAAAAGCATTTGACAAAAGATGTTCTGCATCAACAAACCTTAGTTCAACATGTGAAATTGTGCATCGATAATTTAATGTCAAAATCATTACCATTAAGATACACTGTAGGCCTCTATACTGGATCCCAAGGTCATTTTGCTATGCTACATAGCAAGGTAGCATATAGCAACCTTTCCCCAAAACGGCACAGCTAAACTGTAAATCCATTTTCAGTGTGATTAACAGCAACCTTTCCCCAAAACGGCACAGCTAAACTGTAAATCCATTTTCAGTGTGATTAACAGCATTCATGCGCCGTGTACATTATTTCATCATATGATTATAGAGTCCATTGCCAAAATACATGTTATTGAAAAATGAGCAGGGGTAAAAATACAGGCATTTTAGAAGCCAAATGTTCCCCGAGTTTTGTGTCAGTCCTAAAAAATTCGTCCTGCTTGATTGTATATTCCAATAAGCAGAATTAGGCATCGAGTAGATCATTGATTCCTGGGTTAAAACTGAATGTTTCAACCCCAAATCAGTGTGACTTTATTGTTAAGGTTATATCGATACTGCAGACTTGTATACCAAACAGAAATGCACTTTCTCATTTCAGAAGTGCAGACGATACCAGCCAAGATGTTCCGCCGGGTCTTGACCATTGTCCAGGCTCATTGTAAGCTGGGACTAACTGCCACACTGGTCAGAGAGGACGACAAGATTGCTGACCTCAACTTTCTAATTGGTCCTAAACTCTACGAGGCAAATTGGATGGAGCTGCAGAACAAAGGCTACATTGCCAAGGTCCAGTGCTCGGAGGTAAAGGGAGATAAATCTTAAACTGCAGCTGCGTTTTTTCAACCTTGTGGCAGTTTGTGAATATTTGTTGAAGCTAGTATGATTTGTATGTATCTATAACTACATGTACATACATATTTGCTGTATTGCATGTATTACATCAGCCCAAATACATTACATGTACAGTATACATAAGAGAAGAACTGCGTGAAGGTAGATAAGTAAAACAACATTTTTTGGTAACAGGGTCAACATAGTCATTAGCTAATCTGTAGATTAAGCACCTAATGACAAAATTGTATTCATACTAGGATAACTGTCCCTATTCTTACACAGTTCCTGTTATTCGCTCGCCTGTACAAAGTACATGCGTAGCTTATGTTTTACCCTGGGCATCGGCGTCCACTAACAGGGAAGGCTAAGGTAAACAAAATGTTAGGGGTCGTGTTTTAGATATATTGAGTATGTCAAATATCGTAAATAACCAAATTCCAGGATCTGTCCAATATATTTAGCTGGTTTTGGAGCCCTTTCTTGTTATGCGATAGTGCACACCATTAAGAGGTTAGAGTTACCTCCCCTAGAGTCCAGGCTCCTGTTACTGATGTGATCACGTGAGTAAAGCTACGAATTAGGCTTTTCTAACCTCTTCTGTTATCAGGTCTGGTGTCCGATGACTGCAGAGTTTTACAGAGAATACCTCCTCATGAAGAGTCAGAAAAAACTGGTCAGTATATCCTGTACACACATTCGGAATCTGACTGCCTCAAACTGTAATTCAAAGTTTCAAGCATCCGAGTTCCTCGTAAAGAACAGGAGGTGATAAATAACATGGAGCTAAACGGGTGAAATGCTGATTTTTGCGAATTCCTGAAGTTTATAGCACTACAGAAGGCCAAGTACATTTTGATTACTTTTCCAGAATTTCTTGCTTAAAAGCTATATTTTTCAGTACATGTAGTTTTGTTGGGTAAAAATGTTTTTGTTTTGACCTCCAGTACTGTAGTCACCAAAGGGAGTGCAGATGATTGGCTGAGAGCAGATATGACATCACGTCAAAGCTGTTTATTTAGTTGATTGGTGCTTCACACCATACTCAAGAATATCTCACATATAAGACTGCGACCAGTATTATGATGGGAGGAAATCTGGTAGAACCCGGGGAAAACCCACGTCCATCGGCAGGTTCACTGCAAAACTATGAATAAGCATATCTGCATATACACTTTAACTGCCGTGGACTGTAAAGCTGGCCGCCATGATACATGTGTTATATACACATACACTCTGTGCATGTCACTGCATTGAACTGCCATTCATTGTGTGGTCATGTACACTTTCTAAAAAAACTTAAACTGTTTGCATACCAACTGTGATACATATGAGAAAATATTAAGTACTGTATTTGACCTAAAATGTTGTATGTGATGTCATATGTTACTTATTAGCTCGCCGGTATAAAGTACAGGCCTAGCTTATGTAGTACCCTGAGCGTTGGTGTTCAATAATAGAGAAAGCAGTGTTTAACAAAATGCTAGAGGTGGTTCCTCAATGTTTGTTCTGCATGTATTGAGCTAAGGGTTTGCACACTTGCAGAATAGCATGGGGAGGGGGTGGGGGGAGGGGATTGGGGAGAGATGTTTCATCGTTTTAATTCGCTGCTTAGTGTATTGTGTGTGTAGCACACAGCACTGGAATCCAGTGCTGATGCTCAGTGTGTATATTAATTACAGTAAATTATCAAATTCAGGATTTCAGTACTTCATGTATTCAGGTGAAGATTTGCATTCATGTGTCTCCTTCAGGCAAACTCTTTGATAGCCATGCTACCAATTTTAAGTTTTACAAAAATGTTAATGTAAACTGGACAATATATAAATTTCAACAACAAAAGTAATGTATTCTAACTTACATTGGCCTTTAAAAAATACAGTTGTTAGATGAATTATGGTATATCATGACACAGTATTATTACTGCAAGAATATTAAAACTGTAATTCATTAGAACAGATATTGGAAGTACTGAAAGCTCAAAATTGATTTCTGTCTCACTTTTTTTCTGAAAAGAAAGATGTGTACAGGTACATATGTATGTTGTTTATTAGATGGACAAGAGTAGAGGACAAGAGGCACTTCAATTCTTTAACCGTTTTGCATATTTGGAAGATTTTTATTCAGGCATATTCTGAAGGCATTAATGTGCGTTGTCTGATAAAATTATACTTTTTGTGAAGCCCCAACACTGGCCAATCCAACTAAAGGGCTGTTATCTTCAACGTAAAATTTAAAATGTGCATATATGTAAATTGCGCTGAAAGTTGATCTTTTATATAGAATAAGGTTGAAGAATTAGGGTAAACGTGTACTGGGTAAAAAAAGCAAAATAGATCCCAAAAATTAGAAGAAATGGGTACAGACATTAAACTGGTCAGTAAACAAATCCACGAAATGATACATCATTTGTTGTGTTTAATTTCAGCTGTTGGTTGTGATGAACCCAAACAAGTTCCGAGCTTGCCAGTTCTTGATTCGTTATCACGAGAGGAGAAATGACAAGATAATCGTCTTCTCCGACAACGTGTTCGCTCTCAAAAACTACGCCCTTAAATTAAACAAGTAAGTTTGCTGTAAAATGCTGTGTTATGAAGTTCATTATTCCAGGCAGTCTTTTAATGTTAAAGATAATAGAGTAATCTTGATAACTGCATGTAGTCAGGTGTGGGTGAAAAATCATTAAGACAGAGGTTATTTCTGCCATCGAAAGTTGAAACAATGATAATAATGCAAAGATAACTGTCGCACTGAAGTTTTTCTGTACTATTGTCTGGTAACTAAGTAGTCAGCTTCAAAATCGAGTCTGGTGAACAAATAGTCAGCCTAGAAATCCAGTATGGTGAACAAATAGTCAGCCTAGAAATCCAGTATGGTGAACAAATAGTCAGCCTAGAAATCCAGTGTGGTGAACAAATAGTCAGCCTAGAAATCCAGTGTGGTGAACAAATAGTCAGCCTAGAAATCCAGTATGGTGAACAAATAGTCAGCCTAGAAATCCAGTGTGGTGAACAAATAGTCATCCTAGAAATCCAGTCTGGTGAACAAGTAGTCTGGTGAACAAGTAGTCTGCTTCAAAGTCTAGTCTGGTGAACAAATAGTCAGCCTAGAAATCCAGTCTGGTGAACAAATAGTCAGCCTAGAAATCCAGTCTGGTGAACAAGTAGTCTGGTGAACAAGTAGTCTGGTGAACAAGTAGTCTGCTTCAAAGTCTAGTCTGGTGAACAAATAGTCAGCCTAGAAATCCAGTATGGTGAACAAATAGTCAGCCTAGAAATCCAGTGTGGTGAACAAATAGTCAGCCTAGAAATCCAGTGTGGTGAACAAATAGTCAGCCTAGAAATCCAGTATGGTGAACAAATAGTCAGCCTAGAAATCCAGTGTGGTGAACAAATAGTCAGCCTAGAAATCCAGTGTAGTGCACAAATAGTCAGCCTAGAAATCCAGTGTGGTGAACAAATAGTCAGCCTAGAAATCCAGTCTGGTGAACAAATAGTCAGCCTAGAAATCGAGTCTGGTGAACAAATAGTCAGCCTAGAAATCCAGTCTGGTGAACAAATAGTCAGCCTAGAAATCCAGTGTGGTGAACAAATAGTCAGCCTAGAAATCCAGTGTGGTGAACAAATAGTCAGCCTAGAAATCCAGTGTGGTGAACAAATAGTCAGCCTAGAAATCCAGTGTGGTGAACAAATAGTCAGCCTAGAAATCCAGTCTGGTGAACAAATAGTCAGCTTAGAAATCCAGTGTAGTGAACAAATAGTCAGCCTAGAAATCCAGTCTGGTGAACAAATAGTCAGCCTAGAAATCCAGTCTGGTGAACAAATAGTCAGCCTAGAAATCCAGTGTGGTGAACAAATAGTCAGCCTAGAAATCCAGTGTAGTGCACAAATAGTCAGCCTAGAAATCCAGTGTGGTGAACAAATAGTCAGCCTAGAAATCCAGTCTGGTGAACAAATAGTCAGCCTAGAAATCCAGTGTGGTGAACAAATAGTCAGCCTAGAAATCCAGTGTGGTGAACAAATAGTCAACCTAGAAATCCAGTGTGGTGAACAAATAGTCAGCCTAGAAATCCAGTGTGGTGAACAAATAGTCAGCCTAGAAATCCAGTCTGGTGACCAAATAGTCAGCCTAGAAATCCAGTCTGGTGAACAAGTAGTCATCCTAGAAATCCAGTCTGGTGAACAAATAGTCAGCCTAGAAATCCAGTATGGTGAACAAATAGTCAGCCTAGAAATCCAGTCTGGTGAACAAATAGTCAGCCTAGAAATCCAGTGTGGTGAACAAATAGTCAGCTTAGAAATCCAGTCTGGTGAACAAATAGTCAGCCTAGAAATCCAGTGTAGTGAACAAATAGCCAGCCTAGAAATCCAGTCTGGTGAACAAATAGTCAGCCTAGAAATCCAGTATGGTGAACAAATAGTCAGCCTAGAAATCCAGTGTGGTGAACAAATAGTCAGCCTAGAAATCCAGTGTGGTGAACTAATAGTCAGCCTAGAAATCCTGTGTGGTGAACAAATAGTCAGCCTAGAAATCCAGTGTAGTGCACAAATAGTCAGCCTAGAAATCCAGTGTGGTGAACAAATAGTCAGCTTCAAAGTCTAGTCTGGTGAACAAATAGTCAACCTAGAAATCCAGTGTGGTGAACAAATAGTCAGCCTAGAAATCCAGTCTGGTGAACAAATAGTCAGCCTAGAAATCCAGTCTGGTGAACAAATAGTCAGCCTAGAAATCCAGTATGGTGAACAAATAGTCAGCCTAGAAATCGAGTCTGGTGAACAAATAGTCATCCTAGAAATCCAGTGTGGTGAACAAATAGTCAACCTAGAAATCCAGTGTGGTGAACAAATAGTCAGCCTAGAAATCGAGTCTGGTGAACAAATAGTCAGCCTAGAAATCCAGTCTGGTGAACAAATAGTCAGCCTAGAAATCCAGTCTGGTGAAAAATAGTCAGCTTCAAAATCCAGTCTGGTGACCAAATATTCTGCCTAGAAATCCAGTATGGTGAACAAATAGTCATCCTAGAAATCCAGTCTGGTGAACAAATAGTCAGCCTAGAAATCCAGTCTGGTGAAAAATAGTCAGCCTAGAAATCCAGTGTGGTGAAAAATAGTCAGCTTCAAAATCCAGTCTGGTGACCAAATATTCTGCCTAGAAATCCAGTCTGGTGAACAAATAGTCATCCTAGAAATCCAGTCTGGTGAACAAATAGTCAGCTTCAAAATCCAGTCTGGTGACCAAATATTCAGCCTAGAAATCCAGTCTGTTGAACTAATAGTCAGCCTAGAAATCCAGTCTGGTGAACAAATAGTCAGCCTAGAAATCCAGTCTGGTGAACAAGTAGTCTGGTGAACAAATAGTCAGCCTAGAAATCCAGTCTGGTGAACAAATAGTCAGCCTAGAAATCGAGTCTGGTGAACAAATAGTCAGCCTAGAAATCCAGTCTGGTGAACAAATAGTCAGCCTAGAAATCCAGTCTGGTGAACAAATAGTCAGCCTAGAAATCCAGTCTGGTGAACAAATAGTCAGCCTAGAAATCCAGTCTGGTGAACAAGTAGTCAGCCTAGAAATCCAGTCTGGTGAACAAATAGTCAGCCTAGAAATCCAGTGTGGTGAACAAATAGTCAGCCTAGAAATCCAGTGTAGTGCACAAATAGTCAGCCTAGAAATCCAGTCTGGTGACCAAATAGTCAGCCTAGAAATCCAGTCTGGTGAACAAGTAGTCTGGTGAACAAGTAGTCTGCTTCAAAGTCCAGTCTGGTGAACAAATAGTCAGCCTAGAAATCCAGTCTGGTGAACAAGTAGTCTGGTGAACAAGTAGTCTGCTTCAATGTCCAGTCTGGTGAACAAATAGTCAGCCTAGAAATCCAGTGTGGTGACCAAGTAGTCAGCCTAGAAATCCAGTCTGGTGAACAAGTAGTCTGGTGAACAAGTAGTCTGCTTCAAAGTCCAGTCTGGTGAACAAATAGTCAGCCTAGAAATCCAGTCTGGTGAACAAATAGTCAGCCTAGAAATCCAGTGTAGTGCACAAATAGTCAGCCTAGAAATCCAGTGTGGTGAACAAATAGTCAGCCTAGAAATCCAGTGTGGTGAACAAATAGTCAGCCTAGAAATCCAGTGTGGTGAACAAATAGTCAGCCTAGAAATCCAGTGTGGTGAACAAATAGTCAGCCTAGAAATCCAGTGTGGTGAACAAATAGTCAGCCTAGAAATCCAGTGTGGTGAACAAATAGTCAGCCTAGAAATCCAGTGTGGTGAACAAATAGTCAGCTTAGAAATCCAGTGTGGTGAACAAATAGTCAGCCTAGAAATCCAGTCTGGTGAACAAATAGCCAGCCTAGAAATCCAGTCTGGTGAACAAATAGTCAGCCTAGAAATCCAGTATGGTGAACAAATAGTCAGCCTAGAAATCCAGTGTGGTGAACAAATAGTCAGCCTAGAAATCCAGTGTGGTGA
This sequence comes from Liolophura sinensis, assembly GCF_032854445.1. NCBI lineage: Eukaryota > Metazoa > Mollusca > Polyplacophora > Chitonida > Chitonidae > Liolophura > Liolophura sinensis. Next base: position 16,452,734 of record NC_088305.1, on the reverse strand, counting down.
ACTAATAGTCAGCCTAGAAATCCAGTGTGGTGAACTAATAGTCAGCCTAGAAATCCAGTGTGGTGAACAAATAGTCAGCCTAGAAATCCAGTGTAGTGCACAAATAGTCAGCCTAGAAATCCAGTGTGGTGAACAAATAGTCAACCTAGAAATCCAGTGTGGTGAACAAATAGTCAGCCTAGAAATCGAGTCTGGTGAACAAATAGTCAGCCTAGAAATCCAGTCTGGTGAACAAATAGTCAGCCTAGAAATCCAGTATGGTGAACAAATAGTCAGCCTAGAAATCGAGTCTGGTGAACAAATGGTCATCCTAGAAATCCAGTCTGGTTAACAAATAGTCAGCCTAGAAATCCAGTCTGGTGAAAAATAGTCAGCTTCAAAATCCAGTCTGGTGACCAAATATTCTGCCTAGAAATCCAGTATGGTGAACAAATAGTCATCCTAGAAATCCAGTCTGGTGAACAAATAGTCAGCCTAGAAATCCAGTCTGGTGAAAAATATTCAGCCTAGAAATCCAGTGTGGTGAAAAATAGTCAGCTTCAAAATCCAGTCTGGTGACCAAATATTCTGCCTAGAAATCCAGTCTGGTGAACAAATAGTCATCCTAGAAATCCAGTCTGGTGAACAAATAGTCAGCTTCAAAATCCAGTCTGGTGACCAAATATTCAGCCTAGAAATCCAGTCTGTTGAACTAATAGTCAGCCTAGAAATCCAGTCTGGTGAACAAATAGTCAGCTAGAAATCCAGTCTGGTGAACAAGTAGTCTGGTGAACAAATAGTCAGCCTAGAAATCCAGTCTGGTGAACAAATAGTCAGCCTAGAAATCGAGTCTGGTGAACAAATAGTCAGCCTAGAAATCGAGTCTGGTGAACAAATAGTCAGCCTAGAAATCCAGTCTGGTGAACAAATAGTCAGCCTAGAAATCCAGTCTGGTGAACAAATAGTCAGCCTAGAAATCCAGTCTGGTGAACAAATAGTCAGCCTAGAAATCCAGTCTGGTGAACAAATAGTCAGCCTAGAAATCCAGTCTGGTGACCAAATAGTCAGCCTAGAAATCCAGTCTGGTGAACAAGTAGTCTGGTGAACAAGTAGTCTGCTTCAAAGTCCCAGTCTGGTGAACAAATAGTCAGCCTAGAAATCCAGTCTGGTGAACAAGTAGTCTGGTGAACAAATAGTCAGCCTAGAAATCCAGTCTGGTGACCAAATAGTCAGCCTAGAAATCCAGTCTGGTGAACAAGTAGTCTGGTGAACAAGTAGTCTGCTTCAAAGTCCAGTCTGGTGAACAAATAGTCAGCCTAGAAATCCAGTCTGGTGAACAAGTAGTCTGGTGAACAAATAGTCAGCCTAGAAATCCAGTCTGGTGAACAAATAGTCAGCCTAGAAATCCAGTATGGTGAACAAATAGTCAGCCTAGAAATCCAGTGTGGTGAACAAATAGTCAGCTTAGAAATCCAGTGTGGTGAACAAATAGTCAGCCTAGAAATCCAGTCTGGTGAACAAATAGCCAGCCTAGAAATCCAGTCTGGTGAACAAATAGTCAGCCTAGAAATCCAGTATAGTGAACAAATAGTCAGCCTAGAAATCCAGTGTGGTGAACAAATAGTCAGCCTAGAAATCCAGTGTGGTGAACTAATAGTCAGCCTAGAAATCCAGTGTGGTGAACTAATAGTCAGCCTAGAAATCCAGTGTGGTGAACAAATAGTCAGCCTAGAAATCTAGTCTGGTGAACAAATAGTCAGCCTAGAAATCCAGTATGGTGAACAAATAGTCAGCCTAGAAATCGAGTCTGGTGACCAAATATTCTGCCTAGAAATCCAGTCTGGTGAACAAATAGTCATCCTAGAAATCCAGTCTGGTGAACAAATAGTCAGCTTCAAAATCCAGTCTGGTGACCAAATATTCAGCCTAGAAATCCAGTCTGTTGAACTAATAGTCAGCCTAGAAATCCAGTCTGGTGAACAAATAGTCAACCTAGAAATCCAGTCTGGTGAACAAGTAGTCTGGTGAACAAATAGTCAGCCTAGAAATCCAGTCTGGTGAACAAATAGTCAGCCTAGAAATCGAGTCTGGTGAACAAATAGTCAACCTAGAAATCCAGTCTGGTGAACAAATAGTCAGCCTAGAAATCCAGTCTGGTGAACAAATAGTCAGCCTAGAAATCGAGTCTGGTGAACAAATAGTCAGCCTAGAAATCCAGTCTGGTGAACAAATAGTCAGCCTAGAAATCCAGTCTGGTGAACAAATAGTCAGCCTAGAAATCCAGTCTGGTGAACAAATAGTCAGCCTAGAAATCCAGTCTGGTGACCAAATAGTCAGCCTAGAAATCCAGTCTGGTGAACAAGTAGTCTGGTGAACAAGTAGTCTGCTTCAAAGTCCAGTCTGGTGAACAAATAGTCAGCCTAGAAATCCAGTCTGGTGAACAAGTAGTCTGGTGAACAAATAGTCAGCCTAGAAATCCAGTCTGGTGAACAAGTAGTCTGGTGAACAAGTAGTCTGCTTCAAAGTCCAGTCTGGTGAACAAATAGTCAGCCTAGAAATCCAGTCTGGTGAACAAGTAGTCTGGTGAACAAATAGTCAGCCTAGAAATCCAGTCTGGTGAACAAATAGTCAGCCTAGAAATCCAGTATGGTGAACAAATAGTCAGCCTAGAAATCCAGTGTGGTGAACAAATAGTCAGCTTAGAAATCCAGTGTGGTGAACAAATAGTCAGCCTAGAAATCCAGTCTGGTGAACAAATAGCCAGCCTAGAAATCCAGTCTGGTGAACAAATAGTCAGCCTAGAAATCCAGTATAGTGAACAAATAGTCAGCCTAGAAATCCAGTGTGGTGAACAAATAGTCAGCCTAGAAATCCAGTGTGGTGAACTAATAGTCAGCCTAGAAATCCAGTGTGGTGAACTAATAGTCAGCCTAGAAATCCAGTGTGGTGAACAAATAGTCAGCCTAGAAATCTAGTCTGGTGAACAAATAGTCAGCCTAGAAATCCAGTATGGTGAACAAATAGTCAGCCTAGAAATCGAGTCTGGTGACCAAATATTCTGCCTAGAAATCCAGTCTGGTGAACAAATAGTCATCCTAGAAATCCAGTCTGGTGAACAAATAGTCAGCTTCAAAATCCAGTCTGGTGACCAAATATTCAGCCTAGAAATCCAGTCTGTTGAACTAATAGTCAGCCTAGAAATCCAGTCTGGTGAACAAATAGTCAGCCTAGAAATCCAGTCTGGTGAACAAGTAGTCTGGTGAACAAATAGTCAGCCTAGAAATCCAGTCTGGTGAACAAATAGTCAGCCTAGAAATCGAGTCTGGTGAACAAATAGTCAGCCTAGAAATCCAGTCTGGTGAACAAATAGTCAGCCTAGAAATCCAGTCTGGTGAACAAATAGTCAGCCTAGAAATCGAGTCTGGTGAACAAATAGTCAGCCTAGAAATCCAGTCTGGTGAACAAATAGTCAGCCTAGAAATCCAGTCTGGTGAACAAATAGTCAGCCTAGAAATCCAGTCTGGTGAACAAGTAGTCTGGTGAACAAGTAGTCTGCTTCAAAGTCCAGTCTGGTGAACAAATAGTCAGCCTAGAAATCCAGTCTGGTGAACAAGTAGTCTGGTGAACAAATAGTCAGCCTAGAAATCCAGTCTGGTGAACAAGTAGTCTGGTGAACAAGTAGTCTGCTTCAAAGTCCAGTCTGGTGAACAAATAGTCAGCCTAGAAATCCAGTCTGGTGAACAAGTAGTCTGGTGAACAAATAGTCAGCCTAGAAATCCAGTCTGGTGAACAAATAGTCAGCCTAGAAATCCAGTCTGGTGAACAAATAGTCAGCCTAGAAATCCAGTCTGGTGAACAAATAGTCAGCCTAGAAATCCAGTCTGGTGAACAAATAGTCAGCCTAGAAATCCAGTCTGGTGAACAAATAGTCAGCCTAGAAATCCAGTGTAGTGCACAAATAGTCAGCCTAGAAATCCAGTCTGGTGACCAAATAGTCAGCCTAGAAATCCAGTCTGGTGAACAAGTAGTCTGGTGAACAAGTAGTCTGCTTCAAAGTCCAGTCTGGTGAACAAATAGTCAGCCTAGAAATCCAGTGTGGTGACCAAGTAGTCAACCTAGAAATCCAGTCTGGTGAACAAGTAGTCTGGTGAACAAGTAGTCTGCTTTAAAGTCCAGTCTGGTGAACAAATAGTCAGCCTAGAAATCCAGTCTGGTGAACAAATAGTCATCCTAGAAATCCAGTCTGGTGAACAAATAGTCAGCCTAGAAATCCAGTCTGGTGAAAAAATAGTCAGCCTAGAAATCCAGTGTGGTGAAAAATAGTCAGCTTCAAAATCCAGTCTGGTGACCAAATATTCTGCCTAGAAATCCAGTCTGGTGAACAAATAGTCATCCTAGAAATCCAGTCTGGTGAAACAAATAGTCAGCTTCAAAATCCAGTCTGGTGACCAAATATTCAGCTAGAAATCCAGTCTGTTGAACTAATAGTCAGCCTAGAAATCCAGTCTGGTGAACAAATAGTCAGCCTAGAAATCCAGTCTGGTGAACAAGTAATCTGGTGAACAAATAGTCATCCTAGAAATCCAGTCTGGTGAACAAATAGTCAGCCTAGAAATCCAGTCTGGTGAACAAATAGTCAGCCTAGAAATCCAGTCTGGTGAACAAATAGTCAGCCTAGAAATCCAGTCTGGTGAACAAATAGTCAGCCTAGAAATCCAGTCTGGTGAACAAATAGTCAGCCTAGAAATCCAGTGTGGTGAACAAATAGTCAGTCTAGAAATCCAGTGTAGTGCACAAATAGTCAGCCTAGAAAAATCCAGTCTGGTGACCAAATAGTCAGCCTAGAAATCCAGTCTGGTGAACAGTAGTCTGGTGAACAAGTAGTCTGCTTCAAAGTTCAGTCTGGTGAACAAATAGTCAGCCTAGAAATCCAGTCTGGTGAACAAGTAGTCTGGTGAACAAATAGTCAGTTTAGAAATCCAGTCTGGTGGACCAAATAGTCAGCCTAGAAATCCAGTCTGTGAACAAGTAGTTTGTGTGAACAAGTAGTCTGCTTCAAAGTCCAGTCTGGCGAACAAATGAGTCCAGCCTAGAGAAATCCAGTCTGGTGAACAAGTAGTCTGGTGAACAAATAGTCAGCCTAGAAATCCAGTCTGGTGAACAAATAGTCAGCCTAGAAATCCAGTCTGGTGAACAAATAGTCAGCCTAGAAATCCAGTCTGGTGAACAAATAGTCAGCCTAGAAATCCAGTCTGGTGAACAAATAGTCAGCCTAGAAATCCAGTGTGGTGAACAAATAGTCAGCCTAGAAATCCAGTGTAGTGCACAAATAGTCAGCCTAGAAATCCAGTCTGGTGACCAAATAGTCAGCCTAGAAATCCAGTCTGGTGAACAAGTAGTCTGGTGAACAAGTAGTCTGCTTCAAAGTCCAGTCTGGTGAACAAATAGTCAGCCTAGAAATCCAGTGTGGTGACCAAGTAGTCAGCCTAGAAATCCAGTCTGGTGAACAAGTAGTCTGGTGAACAAGTAGTCTGCTTCAAAGTCCAGTCTGGTGAACAAATAGTCAGCCTAGAAATCCAGTCTGGTGAACAAATAGTCATCCTAGAAATCCAGTCTGGTGAACAAATAGTCAGCCTAGAAATCCAGTCTGGTGAACAAATAGTCAGCCTAGAAATCGAGTCTGGTGAACAGATAGTCAGCCTAGAAATCCAGTGTGGTGAACAAGTAGTCAGCCTAGAAATCCAGTCTGGTGAACAAATAGTCAGCCTAGAAATTCAGTCTGGTGAACAAATAGTCAGCCTACAAATCCAGTGTGGTGAACAAATAGTCAGCCTAGAAATCCAGTCTGGTGACCAAATATTCAGCCTAGAAATCCAGTCTGGTGACCAAATATTCAGCCAAGAAATCCAGTCTGGTGAACAAGTAGTCAGCCTAGAAATCCAGTATGGTGAACAAATAGTCATCCTAGAAATCCAGTCTGGTGAACAAATAGTCAGCCTAGAAATCCAGTGTGGTGAACAAATAGTCAGCCTAGAAATCCAGTGTGGTGAACAAATAGTCAGCCTAGAAATCCAGTGTGGTGAACAAATAGTCAACCTAGAAATCCAGTGTGGTGAACAAATAGTCAGCCTAGAAATCCAGTATGGTGAACAAATAGTCAGTCTAGAAATCCAGTGTGGTGAACTAATAGTCAGCCTAGAAATCCAGTCTGGTGAACAAATAGTCAGCCTAGAAATCCAGTGTGGTGAACAAATAGTCAGCCAAGAAATCCAGTCTGGTGAACAAGTAGTCAGCCTAGAAATCCAGTATGGTGAACAAATAGTCATCCTAGAAATCCAGTCTGGTGAACAAGTAGTCAGCCTAGAAATCCAGTGCGGTGAACAAGTAGTCATCCTAGAAATCGAGTCTGGTGAACAAATAGTCAGCCTAGAAATCCAGTCTGGTGAACAGATAGTCAGCCTAGAAATCCAGTGTGGTGAACAAATAGTCAGCTTCAAAATCCAGTCTGGTGACCAAATATTTAGCCTAGAAATCCAGTCTGTTGAACTAATAGTCAGCCTAGAAATCCAGTGTGGTGAACAAATAATCAGCCTAGAAATCCAGTCTGGTGACCAAATATTCAACCTAGAAATCCAGTCTGGTGAACTAATAGTCAGCCTAGAATTCCAGTCTGGTGAACTGTAAGATCAATATAAAGAAGGCAATAACAGATTATTACCCATTGTGTAATATTTTAGTCATTTCTTTTCTTCCGACCTAAATTCTTGACCAGTGAGGTCTTGTGCCAGATCCCTGCTGCTTTTATGTCATCAGATTTATGCCGTTGGCTACCTTGTAAAGGAAGCAACCTTTGAGTATTGCGGTATGAAACATCATTCAAACAATTAAGTTGATAAATAACTCTCTGATTTGTTTTTGTCAGGGACTGCTTTAATTTTTCTTGATAACTTCATCTTTCAGACCCTTCTTGTACGGCCCTACCAGACAGGAAGAACGGCTTCAGATCTTACAGAACTTTCAGCATAATCCTAAAGTCAACACCATCTTTGTGTCTAAGGTAATCAGATTTTTTTCAGAGTTAAGTAACTATGTACACTGTAAAAAAAAGTTTTCCAGACTGCTGCTTTCTAGGGTTACCAGTCGTGAAGGTTTGAATTTTCTCTGCTTTCCCTGTTCTTGGGATGGTGATGGTGAAAAAGCAGTCAAGGTGTCACTCATGAAGATGTCTTACATGCAGTTCTTCCATCATGTCATACCTTGAAGATGCGTAGAGAAACAGTTGGGAAAAACTAGTTGTTTATTCCAGGTATTCCCATCCCATAAAACGAATCATCATCAAGAAATATTCTTCAACACAAATCGGGGGCCTCTGTGGCTCAGTTGGTTAGCGCGCTAGCGCAGCGTAATGACACAGGAGTCTCTCACCAATGCAGTTGCTGTGAGTTCAAGTCCAGCTCATGCTGGCTTCCTCTCCGGCCGTAAGTGGGAAGGTCTGCAGCAACCTGCGGATGGTCGTGGGTTTCCCCTGGGCTCTGCCGGGTTTCCACCCACCATAATGCTGACCGCTGTCGTATAAGTGAAATATTCTTGAGTACGGCGTAGAAAACCAATCAAATAAATAAATCAACACAAATCAGTCATGCACAGGAAATGGGCTGGGAGCATACAGTACCTTAACTCCACAATATTCTCATATAAGAAAGAGAAATTTTCAGTTTGATTTTGAATTTTTTTTTTAAATTTTGGAGACCAGATTAAATTTTTTGGCTTAATGGCTTCAAAAAAAAAGAATAATTTTACTAGTCAAGAGTCAACAGAAAATAATTTCCTCAAAATTTGCTTGAATAACCACCTTGCAAATCTACATGTAGTAAAGCGACAAGAGGAATGTCAGACGACTTGCTTGATGTTCCAAACAGATTAAAGGTCACTTTTATCTGAGAAGGAAACCTTCATATATAGTATTTTAGACAAATGTTTTCAGATCTATACGTAATATATTTTGTCATCTGGTGAACAGGTGGCTGACACCTCCTTTGACTTGCCTGAAGCTAACGTGCTTATCCAGGTGTCTGCTCATGGAGGGTCACGACGGCAAGAAGCCCAGAGGTTAGGGCGCATCCTCCGTGCCAAGAAAGGTCAGTGTGCAAGTGTGATTCAGTGAGGCAGCATGAGACACGAGGCCCTGGCTGGCTTGGTTGTGTAAGGTGTTAGTCTTGAATATTTTGACCAGTGAAGTTGTGTGTCAGAATGTCAAAAATTTTAATGTTCACTGAAACAAGTTGGAAATGTGTAACTGATAACTGGTGTTTATTATTAAAGTTGTTATTGTCAGTTGAGAAAAACACAGAAGAATATTGCCCATATTGTACATTGTACATGTTCTGTTTGTCTCAGTATTTTTGTTTGCCTGATTTCAGTGTTATGGGTTCAGGGTGCGTCAGTATATTTTTAGTTCAGGATGTCAGTAAACAGTGAGTGGAGATAAAGAGCACAGAGGATCACTTCCCTGAACAATTTACAGAGTTTCTCATGAAACATTTCACCTTTTAGCGCAAGGTTTAGAACACAATCAACTTAGAAGTGTGCTCATGCTGGCTTCCTCTCCAGCCGTACATGGGAAGGTCTGGCAGCAACCAGCGGATGGTCGTGGGTTTCCCCCAGGCTCTGCCCGGTTTCCACCCACCATAATACTGGCCACAGTTGTATAAGTGAAATATTCTTGAGTACGGCGTAAAACACCAATCAAATAAATAAATAAATAGAAGTGTGCTGGATTAACGTGTCAAACCCTCAAGCAAATGGATAAAGTAATAATTGACACAGGGACTGTTTGATCACTCCTGTCTGATCTGCTCGAGTTACTCACTAACAACATGTGGATGGTTGTAAATTTCCCCAGTTTCTTCCCACCATAATGCTGACCACTGCAGTATAAGTGAAGCATTCTCATAAATCAATCACCACATCTCTCTCTCCTCCTCACCCACTAGGCTCTGTGGCGGAGGAATACAACGCCTACTTCTACTCGCTGGTCTCTCAGGACACCCAGGAAATGCACTACTCCCTCAAGCGTCAGCGCTTCCTCGTCAACCAAGGTTACAGCTACAAGGTCATCACCAAACTGGCCGGGATGGAAGAGGTCGGTTGCTAAGGAACAGGTGTTGTTGTTGTAACCCATGTTTTCTGCCTGGCAGATATGTTGCGTTACATGTACATTACAGAGTACTCTTAAATATCCTCATCATAAAGTCACTGTATCATGGCGTTGTATGTTACTGAAATGATAGTAAAGCATAGCCCAGCAAAACAGAAAATTCATATTCAGTCACAAACATACTGTTGCGCCATGTTACAACTTTGCGCGCATCTGTTGTTGTCGCAACACAGTTAATATGTTTAATTGTCTATTAATCACTGGGACAAAGGCATCTTATCAAATCAGTTACAGGTTCAAAACCCAGCAGTTAATAGTGGAAGGGAATTTGTCAGCACTCCATGTTCCCCGTGTCTTGGTCACAGTAAGCAGTCCATAATGTTCGTTTGGCAGTTAATGTAGTCCATATTTGTTGAAGACCAACTGACTTCCCTCAATGTCCGTAGGTCACATCTTGGAAAGATTGTCAGTACTTTGTCTGTGGTTTACTCTGTTCACTCCCATTTATTCAATCCGTAAAACTGACCCCCATCATATGAGGGACAAATTGTTGTTATTGTCTTTATAAAGAATACTGGAGTACAACCCTTCAACACCAGTCAGTCAGATCTAACCTTGAATTGTTGTTGTGTTTCTTCAGGAGGACTTAGCCCTGGGTACTAAGGAGGAGCAGGGTCAGTTGTTACAGCAGGTCCTGGCTGCCAGTGACATGGACGCAGAGGAGGAGTTGATTCCGGGGGAGGGGACGGGCAAGGGCAAGGCACAGGTATGTGCTGACTAAACTGACAGGGTGTGAATGATGGCGTGAATGGGGGTGGTGAAGAACAGGGTGTTAATATGGGGTGCCGTATGTGTTTCTAGATGACTGCCTTCTCAAATGTTCATTGCGGAAAGAGGTTCTTCAATTACTGTATTTCACCTTATTTTTTTTTCAACCGACTCATTTTGCTTGATTGTGATTTATTCATCCACCTTACAATACCCCAGATATTTTTTTTGGGAAGTTTGATTAGTGTCTTTTCAGAAAAACTTAAGTTTTGAAGTCAAAATTAACATTTTAGGGCCTTAATATTCTTCTAAAAGTGCATTTTTACAGGCCAGACTTTAGGTGAAATAAACTAATTGGCTTTAGATATTCATTGTAGAACTTAGATTCTTCCATGTCTTGGCTTCTCTGAAAGTTCTTTGTGAAGAGCAGATTATTTAAATAATTCGCTTATCAGATTTTCAGAATGAAAAGCAGATTGTTTTTCAATGGATAAGCTGCTTAGTCATTCATTATGAAAAGCAGATCCTTCACTGAATTGACTTCTCAGATTATGAAAAACTGGTAAGGTATTGTAATTGCAAGAGAAAAATGCTCACTTCAGCGTGGACAAGAATCACCGTTGTGCAGTACCCAGTTTCTCAAGTATATTTGGTCTCCCTGAGGAAAATGTTCAAATTCTGCCCACATGTGTCCAAACTTTGCTACGTAGTCTTTCAAAGATCTGTTGAGAAAACTTCTGATCATGACATTCATAGCTGTTCAAAATTTTGTTCACAGTTTCAGAGGCGAACTGGCAACATGAGCTCAATGTCAGGAGCAGACGATGCTATCTATATGGAGTATAGGAACAAGGCGAAACATCCGCTGTTCAAGAGATTCAAACGATGATACCGGCCCTTCCATTGGATGCTGTTTGGAAAATAAGCTAAAAGAAGTCCATCGAAAATATGGATTCATCAAAGATGATGATGCCAGCCTTTGGTTGGATATCATATGTACCAGGCGACATTGTTAGTGGATGGTGTTATTGCAGATAATTTATTATGTATCAAAGTAAATGGTTTGAAGCAGTGAACAGTCTGATCAATATTGTTTTTGATTGTCTGTGAAGCTGGCGGTGTTGACTGTTTGACTTTGTCTTGATGATCCATATTGTTTTCATGCTGAAGTTGGTGTGGTGCGCTTACAACTTGCCAGGTGAAATTAATACTTTATCTTCTAAGGTGCATATGAAGTTCCAGCTTATCAGGTACAGTGTATATGCTTAATACAATGAAGCGTTAAAATCAAACCAGTGTACACTGTCTGACACTCTGATCATTTACCATTGACTTGGGTGGAATGTTTGACCATGTCACACGTTGGCCTTGATAAGGCCTGGTGAAAGAACTGTGGATAGAGGTTAGCATGCTAGTACAGAACAATGACCGAGGGGCTTTTCACCATGGTGGTTGCTGTAAGTTTCCGTTTTGTATATGTGGAGAGGTCTGCCAGCGATCTGCAGATGGTTGTGGATTTAACTGGTTTCCTCCCACTCTAATGCCAGCTGCCTTTGTGAAAGGGAAAATTGTTAATCAATAAATAAGTATATGGTGATGTGATATCACAATTTGAACATAAAATGAATACTTTAAGTGCAAGGGGAAAATGTCTGGAAGATAAAAATGTATGCCTGTTGATATAAAGGCCTAGGCCTGTATGAATGTCTATTTGTATTTCAAAATTTGATACAAGGTCAACTTGTAATAAAAAAAATGGCATATTGCATGGTATTACCTGTTTTCTCTTCATGTATACATCTTCACATCCATCTAATTTGTTACTCTGAATCCCAAATTTCTAATAAGACTGGAGATGTTTCATTAAGTGTTACATGTCCTTAAGTGTTACATGTCCTTAAGTGTTACGTCATTAAGTGTTACATGTCCTTAAGTGTTACATGTCCTTAAGTGTTACATCTCTTTAAGTGTTACATGTCTTTAAGTGTTACATGTCTTTTTATGAACAGTCACCTGAAGAAGGGTGGTGTACAAGTTGTTAACACCCTTACCTTCCACTCGTGAGTCCACAAGATTCAGCACTATTACCGGACCGGATTCTGCTGCGCTTGTTTTACACCACTGCCACCATGAGACAAGCTTGACCTGGGTATCTAAGATTTAACCTCAGTTACAGCTAAAACTTTGAATCAGCCATCAATTGTGTTACTTTCAAGTCGAAGACAAAGTGGGTCCATCTGCGTACATGTACTCCCATACCACGGCATTCGCACATAGTAAACATAAAGCGTTTGAGTGAGTGAATGAGTGAGTGCTTGGCGTTTAACGTCGTACTTAACAATTTTTCAGTCATATGACGACGAAGGAATCCTTAGAGTGCAAGTGATGTCCCTCCTTGTTGCATGACGGATTTCCATCTTCACTGAGACGCCTTGCCGAAGGCAAGTAAGCCGTCCCGCCCGAACCAGTATACTGATACAGGTCAACCAGTCGTTGCACTATCCCTTTCATGCTGAACGCCATGCGAAGAGGTTACAACTTCCTCTTTTAGAGTCCTAGGTGTGACTCGACCCAGGATTGACGTTGCATCTACTGGTCCCGAAGCGGACGCTCTACCAACTGTGCTATCGGGGGCCAGTAAAAAGCGTTTGATACAGTCTGCACAAAAAGTACAATTCACCACTGAACCACATAATTAAGCTAGCAAACAATGTGTGCCTTGGCAAACAGCCAGCAGGTGTTGAAAAAATTGTCAAAAATGTCACCGGTTTCCAAGGAGTACGGAACGGCACATAATGTAAACCACCGAATTCATCAGACAAAAATTCATAATGGGTAAAATTGTTCAGCTGGAAAGGAACTGACCCGAAGTCAGCTGACAAAGAATCGAATGGTGCAAACCGCATTGCTCTCCGATAGTTTTAGCAGTAGCGCAGTCTAAAAGCTACATGTACTGTGCGTGGATGTCCTCTCTACATTCCGTTGACACAAACTGCATGTACTGTGCGTGGGTGTTCTCTCTACATTCCGTTCATACAAGTTACATATACTGTGTGTGGATGTTCTCTCCACATTCCGTTGACACAAACTGCATGTACTGTGCGTGGGTGTTCTCTCTAAATTCCGTTCATACAAGTTACATGTACTGTGCGTGGGTGTTCTCTCTACATTCCGTTCACACAAGTTACATGTACTGTGCGTGGATGTTCTCTCTACATTCCGTTCATACAAGTTACATGTACTGTGCGTGGGTGTTCTCTCTAAATTCCGTTCATACAAGTTACATGTACTGTGCGTGGGTGTTCTCTCCACATTCTGTTCACAGAAGTTACATGTACTGTGCGTGGATGTCCTCTCCACATTCCGTTCACACAAGTTACATGTACTGTGCGTGGGTGTTCTCTCTAAATTCCGTTTATACAAGTTACTGTGTACTGTGCGTGGGTGTTCTCTCTACATTCCGTTCATACAAGTTACATGTACTGTGCGTGGATGTTCTCTCTACATTCCGTTCACACAAGTTACATGTACTGTGCGTGGGTGTTCTCTCTACATTCCGTTCACACAAGTTACATGTACTGTGCGTGGGTGTTCTCTCTAAATTCCGTTCATACAAGTTACATGTACTGTGCGTGGGTGTTCTCTCTAAATTCCGTTCACACAAGTTACATGTACTGTGCGTGGGTGTTCTCTCTAAATTCCGTTCATACAAGTTACATGTACTGTGCGTGGGTGTTCTCTCTACATTCCGTTCACACAAGTTACATGTACTGTGCGTGGATGTTCTCTCTACATTCCGTTCACACAAGTTACATGTACTGTGCGTGGGTGTTCTCTCCACATTCTGTTCACAGAAGTTACATGTACTGTGCGTGGATGTCCTCTCCACATTCCGTTCACACAAGTTACATGTACTGTGCGTGGGTGTTCTCTCTAAATTCCGTTTATACAAGTTACTGTGTACTGTGCGTGGGTGTTCTCTCTACATTCCGTTCATACAAGTTATATGTACTGTGCGTGGATGTTCTCTCTACATTCCGTTCACACAAGTTACATGTACTGTGCGTGGGTGTTCTCTCTAAATTCCGTTTATACAAGTTACATGCACTGTGCGTGGATGTCCTCTCCACATTCCGTTCACACAAGTTACATGTACTGTGCGTGGATGTTCTCTCTACATTCCGTTCATACAAGTTACATGTACTGTGCGTGGGTGTTCTCTCTAAATTCCGTTTATACAAGTTACATGCACTGTGCGTGGGTGTTCTCTCTAAATTCCGTTTATACAAGTTACTGTGTACTGTGCGTGGGTGTTCTCTCTACATTCCGTTCACACAAGTTACATGCACTGTGCGTGGATGTTCTCTCTACATTCCGTTCATACAAGTTACATGTACTGTGCGTGGGTGTTCTCTCTACATTCCGTTCATACAAGTTACATGTACTGTGCGTGGATGTTCTCTCTACATTCCGTTCACACAAGTTACATGTACTGTGCGTGGGTGTTCTCTCCACATTCTGTTCACAGAAGTTACATGTACTGTGCGTGGATGTCCTCTCCACATTCCGTTCACACAAGTTACATGTACTGTGCGTGGGTGTTCTCTCTAAATTCCGTTTATACAAGTTACTGTGTACTGTGCGTGGGTGTTCTATCTACATTCCGTTCATACAAGTTACATGTACTGTGCGTGGATGTTCTCTCTACATTCCGTTCACACAAGTTACATGTACTGTGCATGGGTGTTCTCTCTCAATTCCGTTTATACAAGTTACATGCACTATGCGTGGATGTCCTCTCCACATTCCGTTCACACAAGTTACATGTACTGTGCGTGGATGTTCTCTCTACATTCCGTTCATACAAGTTACATGTACTGTGCGTGGGTGTTCTCTCTAAATTCCGTTTATACAAGTTACATGCACTGTGCGTGGGTGTTCTCTCTAAATTCCGTTTATACAAGTTACTGTGTACTGTGCGTGGGTGTTCTCTCTACATTCCGTTCACATAAGTTACATGTACTGTGCGTAGATGTTCTCTCTACATTCCGTTCATACAAGTTACATGTACTGTGCGTGGGTGTTCTCTCTACATTCCGTTCACACAAGTTACATGTACTGTGCGTGGGTGTTCTCTCCACATTTCGTTCACACAAGTTACATGTACTGTGCGTGGATGTTGTCTCTACATTCCGTTCATACAAGTTACATGTACTGTGCGTAGATGTTCTCTCCACATTCCGTTCACACAAGTTACATGTACTGTGCGTGGGTGTTCTCTCTATATTCCGTTCATACAAGTTACATGTACTGTGCGTAGATGTTCTCTAGACATTCCGTTCACACAAGTTACATGTACTGTGCGTGGATGTTCTCTCCACATTCCGTTCATACAAGTTACATGTACTGTGCGTGGGTGTTCTCTCTAAATTCCGTTCACACAAGTTACATGTACTGTGCGTGGGTGTTCTCTCTACATTCCGTTCACACAAGTTACATGTACTGTGCGTGGATGTTCTCTCTACATTCCGTTCACACAAGTTACATGTACTGTGCGTGGGTGTTCTCTCCACATTCTGTTCACAGAAGTTACATGTACTGTGCGTGGATGTCCTCTCCACATTCCGTTCACACAAGTTACATGTACTGTGCGTGGGTGTTCTCTCTAAATTCCGTTTATACAAGTTACTGTGTACTGTGCGTGGGTGTTCTCTCTACATTCCGTTCATACAAGTTACATGTACTGTGCGTGGATGTTCTCTCTACATTCCGTTCACACAAGTTACATGTACTGTGCGTGGGTGTTCTCTCTACATTCCGTTCACACAAGTTACATGTACTGTGCGTGGGTGTTCTCTCTAAATTCCGTTCATACAAGTTACATGTACTGTGCGTGGGTGTTCTCTCTAAATTCCGTTCACACAAGTTACATGTACTGTGCGTGGGTGTTCTCTCTAAATTCCGTTCATACAAGTTACATGTACTGTGCGTGGGTGTTCTCTCTACATTCCGTTCACACAAGTTACATGTACTGTGCGTGGATGTTCCCTCTACATTCCGTTCACACAAGTTACATGTACTGTGCGTGGGTGTTCTCTCCACATTCTGTTCACAGAAGTTACATGTACTGTGCGTGGCTGTCCTCTCCACATTCCGTTCACACAAGTTACATGTACTGTGCGTGGGTGTTCTCTCTAAATTCCGTTTATACAAGTTACTGTGTACTGTGCGTGGGTGTTCTCTCTACATTCCGTTCATACAAGTTATATGTACTGTGCGTGGATGTTCTCTCTACATTCCGTTCACACAAGTTACATGTACTGTGCGTGGGTGTTCTCTCTAAATTCCGTTTATACAAGTTACATGCACTGTGCGTGGATGTCCTCTCCACATTCCGTTCACACAAGTTACATGTACTGTGCGTGGATGTTCTCTCTACATTCCGTTCATACAAGTTACATGTACTGTGCGTGGGTGTTCTCTCTAAATTCCGTTTATACAAGTTACATGCACTGTGCGTGGGTGTTCTCTCTAAATTCCGTTTATACAAGTTACTGTGTACTGTGCGTGGGTGTTCTCTCTACATTCCGTTCACACAAGTTACATGCACTGTGCGTGGATGTTCTCTCTACATTCCGTTCATACAAGTTACATGTACTGTGCGTGGGTGTTCTCTCTACATTCCGTTCATACAAGTTACATGTACTGTGCGTGGATGTTCTCTCTACATTCCGTTCACACAAGTTACATGTACTGTGCGTGGGTGTTCTCTCCACATTCTGTTCACAGAAGTTACATGTACTGTGCGTGGATGTCCTCTCCACATTCCGTTCACACAAGTTACATGTACTGTGCGTGGGTGTTCTCTCTAAATTCCGTTTATACAAGTTACTGTGTACTGTGCGTGGGTGTTCTCTCTACATTCCGTTCATACAAGTTACATGTACTGTGTGTGGATGTTCTCTCTACATTCCGTTCACACAAGTTACATGTACTGTGCATGGGTGTTCTCTCTCAATTCCGTTTATACAAGTTACATGCACTATGCGTGGATGTCCTCTCCACATTCCGTTCACACAAGTTACATGTACTGTGCGTGGATGTTCTCTCTACATTCCGTTCATACAAGTTACATGTACTGTGCGTGGGTGTTCTCTCTAAATTCCGTTTATACAAGTTACATGCACTGTGCGTGGGTGTTCTCTCTAAATTCCGTTTATACAAGTTACTGTGTACTGTGCGTGGGTGTTCTCTCTACATTCCGTTCACATAAGTTACATGTACTGTGCGTGGATGTTCTCTCTACATTCCGTTCATACAAGTTACATGTACTGTGCGTGGGTGTTCTCTCTACATTCCGTTCACACAAGTTACATGTACTGTGCGTGGGTGTTCTCTCCACATTTCGTTCACACAAGTTACATGTACTGTGCGTGGATGTTGTCTCTACATTCCGTTCATACAAGTTACATGTACTGTGCGTAGATGTTCTCTCCACATTCCGTTCACACAAGTTACATGTACTGTGCGTGGGTGTTCTCTCTATATTCCGTTCATACAAGTTACATGTACTGTGCGTGGATGTTCTCTAGACATTCCGTTCACACAAGTTACATGTACTGTGCGTGGATGTTCTCTCCACATTCCGTTCATACAAGTTACATGTACTGTGCGTGGGTGTTCTCTCTAAATTCCGTTCATACAAGTTACATGTACTGTGCGTGGATGTTCTCTCCACATTCCGTTCACACAAGTTACATGTACTGTGCGTGGATGTTCTCTCTACATTCCGTTCATACAAGTTACATGTACTGTGCGTGGATGTCCTCTCCACATTCCGTTCACACAAGTTACATGTACTGTGCGTGGGTGTTCTCTCTACATTCCGTTCATACAAGTTACATGTACTGTGCGTGGATGTTCTCTCCACATTCCGTTCACACAAGTTACATGTACTGTGCGTGGGTGTTCTGTCTAAATTCCGTTCATACAAGTTACATGTACTGTGCGTGGATGTTCTCTCTACATTCCGTTCACACAAGTTACATGCACTGTGCGTGGGTGTTCTCTCCACATTCCGTTCACACAAGTTACATGTACTGTGCGTGGATGTTCTCTCTACATTCCGTTCATACAAGTTACATGCACTGTGCGTGGGTGTTCTCTCCACATTCCGTTCACACAAGTTACATGTACTGTGCGTGGGTGTTCTCTCCACATTCCGTTCACACAAGTTACATGTACTGTGCGTGGGTGTTCTCTCTAAATTCCGTTTATACAAGTTACATGTACTGTGCGTGGGTGTCCTCTCCACATTCCGTTCACACAAGTTACATGTACTGTGCGTGGGTGTTCTCTCTAAATTCCGTTTATACAAGTTACATGTACTGTGCGTGGGTGTTCTCTCTACATTCCGTTCATACAAGTTACATGTACTGTGCGTGGATGTTCTCTAGACATTCCGTTCACACAAGTTACATGTACTGTGCGTGTGTGTTCTCTCTATATTCCGTTCATACAAGTTACATGTACTGTGCGTGGATGTTCTCTAGACATTCCGTTCACACAAGTTACATGTACTGTGCGTGGATGTTCTCTCCACATTCCGTTCACACAAGTTACATGTACTGTGCGTGGGTGTTCTCTCTAAATTCCGTTCATACAAGTTACATGTACTGTGCGTGGATGTTGTCTCCACATTCCGTTCACACAAGTTACATGTACTGTGCGTGGGTGTTCTCTCTAAATTCCGTTTATACAAGTTACATGTACTGTGCGTGGATGTCCTCTCCACATTCCGTTCACACAAGTTACATGTACTGTGCGTGGGTGTTCTCTCTAAATTCCGTTTATACAAGTTACATGCACTGTGCGTGGGTGTTCTCTCTAAATTCCGTTTATACAAGTTACTGTGTACTGTGCGTGGGTGTTCTCTCTACATTCTGTTCACACAAGTTACATGCACTGTGCGTGGATGTTCTCTCTACATTCCGTTCATACAAGTTACATGTACTGTGCGTGGGTGTTCTCTCTACATTCCGTTCACACAAGTTACATGTACTGTGCGTGGGTGTTCTCTCCACATTCCGTTCACACAAGTTACATGTACTGTGCATGGGTGTTCTCTCTACATTCCGTTCATACAAGTTACATGTACTGTGCGTGGATGTTCTCTCCACATTCCGTTGACACAAGTTACATGTACTGTGCGTGGGTGTTCTCTCTATATTCCGTTCATACAAGTTACATGTACTGTGCGTGGATGTTCTCTAGACATTCCGTTCACACAAGTTACATGTACTGTGCGTGGATGTTCTCTCCACATTCCGTTCACACAAGTTACATTACTGTGCGTGGGTGTTCTCTCTAAATTCCGTTCACACAAGTTACATGCACTGTGCGTGGATGTTCTCTCTACATTCCGTTCATACAAGTTACATGTACAGTGCGTGGATGTTCTCTCTATATTCTGTTCATACAAGTTACATGTACTGTGCGTGGATATTCTCTAGACATTCCGTTCACACAAGTTACATGTACTGTGCGTGGGTGTTCTCTCCACATTCCGTTCACACAAGTTACATGTACTGTGCGTGGGTGTTCTCTCTAAATTCCGTTCACACAAGTTACATGTACTGTGCGTGGGTGTTCTCTCTAAATTCCGTTCATACAAGTTACATGTACTGTGCGTGGGTGTTCTCTCTACATTCCGTTCACACAAGTTACATGTACTGTACGTGGATGTTCTCTCCAAATTCCGTTCACACAAGTTACATGTACTGTGCGTGGGTGTTCTCTCTAAATTCCGTTTATACAAGTTACATGTACTGTGCGTGGGTGTTCTCTCTAAATTCCGTTCATACAAGTTACATGTACTGTGCGTGGATGTTCTCTCTACATTCCGTTCATACAAGTTACATGTACTGTGCGTGGGTGTCCTCTCCACATTCCGTTCACACAAGTTACATGTACTGTGCGTGGGTGTTCTCTCTAAATTCCGTTTATACAAGTTACATGTACTGTGCGTGGATGTCCACTCCACGTTCCGTTCATACAAGTTACATGCACTGTGCGTGGGTGTTCTCTCCACATTCCGTTCATACAAGTTACATGTACTGTGCGTGGATGTCCTCTCCAAATTTCATTCACACAAGTTAAATGTACTGTGTGTCGATGTTCTCTTCAAATTCCGGACACACAAACTACATGTGAAAACTACGCAGAAATATGAGGAAAACACTTACATATATGAGGAAACTAGATTTTTGTTTTTTTTTTTCGTTTCTTGATTGGTGTTTTACGCCATACCCAAGAATATTTCACCTGTGGCCAGAGCCCGGGAAAAACCTACAACCATCCGCAGTTTGCTTACGGACCTTCCCACGTACGGCCAGAGAGGAAGCCAGTATGAGCTGGACTTGAACTCACAGCGACCGCATTGGTGAGAGGCTTCTAGGTCACTACGCTGCACCAGTGCGCTAGGCAATTGGGCCACGGAGGCCCGGAGGAAACCAGAAGCTTGTTGTTCAAAAGTGTATTAAACCAGGCTTAAATCTTAATACGAGTCTTAGCGTAATACAGAACCACCTGCACTTTAGTGCAGATTTAAGTTAATACACTTTTGAACAAATGGGGACTATTGCATCTTATCATGCATATCCTTGACAAACGTTGTCATCTGCAGATTTATAAGCTCTCACTTATTTTCCTACCTCTTCGGCACTTGCTGTAATTTCTTGACCTTTTCTCACGTCTGCAGGATGTTCATTCAAGGACATGGTTCTGTATAGACTGATTAAATTTTACTTTTTTTTTTTAAACCAAATTGGCCAGTCCAACCAACGTTCATGTAGTTTTGTCTCCAAAATCAAAATGAAAAATATGCTAAAATTGCATAAAAAGTTGTTCTTTGATAACTTAACAGGTTGAGGAATTAGTTCGCTTAAAACATGAATCTGGATTTGAGTTTCCATGGCATTATACTGGACAAAAAACAAATCTGTAGTCACGCCATACACGTTCCACAAAACAAATCTGTAGTCACGCCATACACATGTTCCACAAAACAAATCTGTAGTCACGCCATACACATGTTCCACAAAATTCATCCTTATTGTTTTAAAACAAACACATTTTCCTTGTCAAAACGTTTTCTGTATTTTTGGCTTTGAGACATAACATTTTTTGCAATACTAAAGTTCATACCTACAATCTAATCTGCCTCATTTAAGACAATCTAGATCTACATATACAACTTTACAACTGAATGTAAACTTACATCCAACAAGGTTGCTGTGAGTTTAAGTCCAGCTCATGCTCGCTTACTCTCCGGCAATATGTGGACAGGTCTGTCTGAAACATGCGGATGGCCATGACTGTCCCCCCTGGGCACTGCCCGGTTTCTTCCCACCATGATGCTGGCCACCATTGTATAAGCGAAATATTCTGAATATGGCATAAAACACCAATCAAACAAATAAATGAATACATGTAATGAAAAATAAATTGTCCTACGAAATACTGTCAGCAAAAGACAACCCAATCCTGATGTAAGCTCAACACTTGGTAAACCATTTGAAGATGCTTCTGAAATATTTGTTTTCACTTTTGTATTTAAAGGTTTTTATCCTCCAAACAAATGCTTAAATGAATTCAGATGTTGGGAATCAGATTTTTAATTGTTTAAATGTTTAATAAAGCATGTTTAATTGGCAATAGAGACTGTTTTGGGGAACCAAGGATATCCTTTTACCTACTAGTTAACCAAAGACTTCTTCATGTCTTGAACTTACGAACTTTTGCCACATCAGCAGCTAAGTATGAAAATTGTTCTTTACAGTTCGATTGAAAATTTACTTAGACTGCTAAAGAGCATTCATGGTTTCTGAGCAATGTTGAGTTGAGTTGAGCTGATATGAATCAGTCGATATGTGATAACAAAAGAAAATTCTTCCCTTCCTTGCAATGTATATGTGATACTCCTGTAATGTGTGATAACTAAAGAACAGTCTTTACTTCTGGGCCACAGTGAGCTGATATACCCGTTGTTATGTGATAATCACACTGAAGAATCAGACAAACTGTTTCTAGGGCTGACTGATATGCTCTAGCTTTAGAGACAAAGTCATCCAAATATGGATGGTTAGGATTTACAATGGACGGCTGGGACAGTCCGCAGTTTGGACAGAGCAATTGGTCGCTGTTTCTAAGATCACGCACGGACTCTAAAAAGGCATTATTTACATATTGGTCATTCCAGCCTTCCATGCAACTCTTGTCCGATGAAAACTGACCTGGTTGGGTATAAGTACAATGACTGCTAAACTGACAGTCTTGGTACTCTTGTTTGTTGACACTGCTATTTGGTTTCTCGGATTTGGCGAAATGTCCACAAAAACAAGATGGATAATCTTTTCTTTCAGTGCCATGCAAAATCCCAGCATTTCTGAGCACCAAAGAATGGTACTCTCTGAATCCTGCAGCGAGTTCCTCAAATACCAAAGACTTCAAAATGTTGTCATCAGCATAAGGAGGTTGAGTGTCACCTGTCAATGAAATGGAACAGAATTGCTTAGATGTATAAATGGTTGAAATCTGTCCATCTTCTGAAGTGGACAGTAAATGACCTCAAATTTGACATTTATAGGGGCCAAAAAATTGTAAATGTCATAAAATGGTACTTCTGGTGCTAAAACTTTATTTCAAACATTTTTAATAGGTACATTTTCCTTTCAAACGAACCTCAGAACAGCTCTTTAAGATCAACAGGACACTTAGAATTAGGCAACATGGGCAACATGGTCATGGACAAAACAACATTTGTCTTTTTACAAAATTCTGACTGGAAGTAAGGTTTGACATTAAAGTGTATCACTAGATGACCACTGGTGCAATACGGGGGCAAGATACTTGACATGACTCTTGAGACTGGGCTCTTTCACACATACTTTATGTTTAATCACGGAAAACAGCGTATAAGAAGGGCTATGAGAAACCCGGCAGCTCGCTCATTAGTGCTTCAGTTTAAATGGCAGCCTAAGTTGACTGGACATCTATTTCAAGCTAGAGAAGTCAACACCAAAATCTGGACTCTGTGCCCCAATTCATATATTATTTCAAATTTAGAAGGTGCACATCTTCAAAGCATGTTCATATTTAAGGTTAAGATGTAAAGAAACCATGATAAGTTTACACAAGCATAAATTAAAACCTCAGTACTGGACTTATTAATGTCCATAACCTCATAATTTTGAAGAAAAAAGTTCCAATAAAATCTCAAAATTAGATCGAATGCGGATGTTTGAAATACGCCCCTTCCATTCCTTAAAATTTCAAAGGATAAAAGAAAATAAAAACATAAATATAGCTGTCAAGGACAATAATTTTGGGGATTGGTTCTGTACGCTGTACATAAATTGTATAATGAAAATAGTAGAAATAACAAGGCTTTTCTTGAACACCAGTCGCTCATCTGATTGAGCCGTTCGTATAACTGCATAATTTTAGGTCATACGTTCAAATACTGATGTCAGATATTATTCTCAAATATTCACAGATATTATCCATGTGAAATACAAAAGTTTCAGTATGACATCACAATAATGAAATGTGTCTTCAAGTCATACATAAAGTTTCAAGGGAATTAGTGCAATTCTTTAGCAGGGCCGGCATGGACAAAATCTGTGTACATGAAAATCCATTATTGCACTAAGTACCTGAAGGAGAGTAATTATGAAAATAATTACCCTATTGTAATTTATCAACCTGTTGGATATGACGTAAATAAAACAAAACAGAACAAGATCTCACATTATTCTCATTCAGCTCACAGTTATCACCAAATCTGAACACACTTCCTTTCAGCTCACACTGAACTCACCAGCAGACAACCATCTGGCCAGTTGGAGCTCGCTTTGTCCTTCACCTGGGATGACACCGTGACCTTGAAGAACAGATGACAGACAGGCTGCACATTTCCACACCTGTTGCTCTCGGCGACAGGCTTCATCTTCACAGGGGTGACTCAGCACAACAGTCTGTGAGAAACAGTGAATGACTGACTGATTGATCAGACCAATATGCCATTATTTTATACACTTACTTCTTTCCATATCTGATATACAATTCTGACTGATCAATGTTTGTCTGTTTGCTGTAATTTGGACTGGTTAATCAATCAATATTCAACCAGCAATGTGCTGACATACTTATATAATGCTGCCTCACTGGAATGTCACACCAAAAGACACCAAACACCTCCACCCTGTAAATGAGTCTCACTAACATAGTACATTCATTTCTCCAAAAGTCTTTGTTTTGCCATGAAAGGATTATCTCTTCTAACACATCAACAATTTGTGCTTATTTCTTAATAAGCAGTTTAGGGTGGATCCTAAGCTGTCAATTTACATAAAAACGTCTCAGCTTTGTTCTTGAGATGCAAAATGGCTTAAAACTACAGTTTTTCTAAGGCTTCCGAGGTTATACGTTGGCTGTCAAAACAACTCTGTGTGGGGAGAAAGAGCCCAAATATAGGGTACAAAGCTGGTAACACATTCCCAATCCACTGACTGAAGAGATATAAAATATCCCGCAAAAACAAAAAAAAAATTTTCCATTTTTTGCATAACTTTCTTCACTTCCTGTAAAACCAGAATCTTTGTTTCAGGATTCGCTTTCATGTATACTTTCACTAACGTTAAACCAAATAAAATTGACACCATGTTACATGACACCAAGTGCTTTGCATAAACTGGTTTTAGGACAAGAAAAATCTTGAAGCTGTACAGGCAAAGTCTTCTTAGTATGCTAGCTGGTATTTGTCTTGTTTATACCAAGAAAGTATTATCTCTTATAAACTTACCCACATCATGTTGCTTCTGTCAACTGGTTTGAGAACAAAGAAATTCTTGAGGTTGTCATCAGCCAATTCCAGGGTGGATACATTCAGACAACACAAGTCCTCCTGAAATGAAAAAATCAGAGACTTTAACAAGCATGTCAGCACCACTGTCACCATCCAGGCTGAGAAACAAAATAAGATTTTTCTACACTTTCCTTCCACTACTGTTTGGACAAAGGCGCAAAACAAGATAAAAAAATCTATTTCTCAATTTAATGTAAATTACATACACAGATAATTCCTAACAGAGTGTTATCATGAACCATGCACATAAGTAAAAGGAAAAAAAGGGACAAAACAATCTGTGAGATTGATCGCACAATCTTTCTTACATTTCTTACATGAGGAAAATAAAAAGGTTTGTTTTTTAAACTTTATGTGGGATACTTTATTCATGCCCGTATACATTTGGTCTAGGCATTTTTTCAACATACTCTGGAGCAACTCTCCACATATGTCACCAATTTGGACATGTCTTTCTCAGCCAGGACTGTAAGCAGTCTGTACTGGATATGTTCCACCACAACAATACCACCGGATTCCAGCAACAGCTTTAAGTTTGCATCCACAGTTCCCTTCACAAGTAAAATATCGACACCCAACTGGAAGAAAACACGAAGTATATTAGATGTTTGATTTATTTATTTATTTGATTCGTGTTTTTACGCTGTACTCAAGAATATTTCACTTATACGACAATAGCAATGTTGGAAAGATCATGCCTGTATGTAAAAAGGTCTGCCAGCAACAAGCAGATGCAGCCACTATGGGTTTAGAGCCTGGATTTCTCACCTCATAATTCTGGCTGCCATCAGAATAATTGAAATGTTCTTGAGTTAAGGGAGCAAACGTAGCTTGCCATGATCAAATACTTAACGCACAGGAGATACGAGTTGTCCACTGTTTGAGAACGAGGGGGGTATGGTTTGAAGAGTCCAACTGTTGAAAGGGGTGGGGGGGGGGAGTTGTGCAGGGGCTGAAACTCATGAGCCCATGATTTATTTGACACTAACCTTGGCATAAGTACTTTATAAGTGAGGCTCCTCAAACTAATCTAGAAGTCAACACAGAAATTTGGGAGTTTCTGGCTCTTAAAATGCATTTATTTCTACTTCTAGAAGTGTGGAGTGTGGGACATGTCCTATCATGTTCCCTTCACTTAAAGATAATCCCGAATATACTGTCTGCTAAACTATTATTGTGCGGTGGTAAAACTTTAAGCAGCAAAGCTGCATATTTTAATCCAACTTCCCCTAGTTCAGACTACAGCTGTGGAGAAGTGCCGTGGTTCCATCAGGGCACCATGCACATGATGTCCTGGTTTTAGGCTGCATTACACCTAAAATGTCTGTTACTCACTTTGTCTCATTCTAATGGATCCACTGATGTTAGAAAGGCGTCTTGACATTTTGTTTGTAAGTTTCATCACCAAAAGTAATACCTGAAGACCTTGTGTTTAGCTCATTCCATACATTGACATACATTTACTTACATCAAGTATCTTCTGCAGAATCGTCTGACTCCAGCTTCCACTGACCTTTGACCTAGGTCTGGAGAATACCGTGACGGCTTTGATAGTCTTGTAGCCGGTATGTTTCGAGTTAGAAGACATGTTCCCATTAACAAGCTGAAAGCAGGAGATAAGCTTTGACTGTCTTCAGGCTACACTGTCTTCAGGCTACACCAGCTTAAATTATTGTCTTACAGGCAGAGTAAATCTTTTCTCAATGTCATTGGCGTGCATAAATAAAATGAAAACTTAAAAAACAACCAATTTTTGGAAAATTTGTACTGTACCACCAATTTTTCGTGTTGGAGACATATTTATATGATCCAGAAGGGCTTGAAATTCATAAAAACCTCAAGATCTGACAACATAAAGAGGTGGATTTTCGGTTTTATACCTATTCCATTTTTTTTTTTTTTTTTTTAGTCTTGGTTCGCGCCTAAAACAAAATGTATAATTGGTGTTGCATTTAGAGACGTGTGATTCTGACATTTGTGTGACCACTGTGTCAAGTTTTCCAGTCAGACTGAGCTTTGGAGAAATTGTACAATTTTGGCGACATCTCAACATATGCAGCATGGTATCTCTCCGTAAAAATTTCATTTCAATTAAACCACACATCAAATGACATCCTCACCAAAGCCTGGGCCATTCTCTCTCTCCACGCAGACCTGTCAATCATGAGATCAAGTGACACAGGCACCAGTAGCCCCTCCCTCACACAAGATGCTCTCTCTGTACCTGGGCCTGTGACACAGGTGTGCAATCTGCTACTGTCAAACCTAAACATAAACACAGAAATCTCTTGTATATTTTGTATGTTGTATGCCGCTATATTACCTCCACTGCTGATGTCTCAAGATGGTCAACAGCCTTGTCATGATCACAGTAAGTACATGTACGGAATGTGGTAATTTCATACACTGTATTTCCTCCAAAGTTTGGCTTGTGAAAATACACTATCAGTAACACACAAAGGCTTTGAAATTTATAATTTTGATGCCTATAATTTTGATGTCAACACTTTACTTTTTCTGATCAGAGGTTAATTAATCGTCACAAAAATACACTCAAGTGACCCTATTTGGTGACCCTATATTTTGACCCTATATGGTGACACTATATGGTGAATGAATTTAATCAAACACAATGTGTCAATTAAAAAAACCTTAACTATGAATGAAATACTGTTGATGAGTATACATGTAGACTAGTGTAGAGTAATGCACACCGCTGACAACAGACATGATGATCTTACATCTACATTTATCTGTCTCCTTTAATATCCAATTTAGGCAGCACAAAGTTTTAAATAAATAGACTGTTCATGTTTACTTCTTTTTGGGCATCTGTTTGAAATAACACCAGTCGATTTCTATCTGTCCACCTGGATATCTTCTAAGAGACATAATAACGACTTTAAATCCACCAAAAACAACAGATTTACTGCTCTAGCCAATCTCCAGCCGGCTGCACTGGTACAACTCAACAAGTGGCGTCACAGCTGCCAACCATAGGACGGCCGGGCCATTTAACCTGGGAATTCGCATAAAAGCGATGTCACTTTCAAGATGAATTCCAGCTACACTGAAGCAAGTATACTGCCATATCAATTTGAACCCATAGTGGACAACATAGAAGTTCCGATTTATGACACTGGCATCTCTGGTCAGGCTTCACATTCTGAGTTTTCAGCCATTGAACCTGGTCTTTGTCCAGGTATTTCAAATTGCACTGGCAATATGGACAGATAAGCCATAAAGCTTTATCCTGTTTGTGTAAAACTGGTACTGTACATTTCGTGTGTTTACCATAAAATTTAACTGATTGTTTCCATGGCCTAATGATTAGTGTCCCTCTCAAAGTGAGGAGAGCCCGGGATCAAACCTTTAAAAATGGTACTTGCTGCTGCCTCACTTGGCGCTCAGCACTCAGAGGTTGGAGCAAAGAAACACGACTGGTTGGCCCAATGTCAGTACAATGTGACTGGATGTGGGTGTCATGTCTGGTGTCATCAGCATGATACTGCAGTGGCGGCAGCACTTTCGAAGCATGGGCTCACCTGCTTGTTTTCACTCTTATAGCTTTTCTAACACTTAAGTAAATGGCACTTCCAAGTGTTGGTGGAAAAAATGCACAAAACCAGCCTCATTATCTTGTGATTTTAAGTGCCATTCTTAATAGACCCTTTTTAAATATTTTCTTAACTCAGTTTAATATATATATAAGTAGTAGTTAATCATAAATAAATAATAAATCTGGACACTTATCCTTAAGTTCTACCACATAAATACTGACAAATACACTAAAATGACCAAATTATTCTTTCCATTTTTGAATCAGATATAGTATTTCTTGAATTTACCAAAATATACCCAGTTTTCATTTTTGAATTACACATACGGTACATATACCTGCAGTATTTCTTAAAACTTACATATCATTTTTGCCAAAACTGACTTCTATGAATGCAGAGAGGAGCACTGCCTACTCACTGTGGTTTTTGGAAGTGTCTGTCTTTCTGACGAAGTTCACGGTGCCGGTGGTAGACTTCCATGACTAGCCTCATGGCCAAATCATGACCATGACTAAGTCTGTAAGCCAACTCTTCCACGGTTTTCACTCCAGGAATCAGAATGTCTTCCGTAAAATCCACCTGGCAATCTGTAGGCTTGTCGGCAGATTCTAAAATGAATGACTCTAAAGATTTGAGATTATCTGATAAAAAGCATGCAGCTTTTAACTCGTCTATGTCAGGAAAATGCCTGACAATGTTTTCGCAAATACTGTGGTCACTCGATAGACCATCTGTAGAAAATTCTACAATATGGGTTTGCAGCTGATGGTTTAAGCTTCTGTTGTTTTTGACAGCACTCTCCTTGGATGTTGTCCACATTTCCTTTAATACTGAATCATTTTCCCCACTCTTTCTAAATAAGTCACTTGAACTTTCCACTGATTCATCAAGAATTTGTTCCCCCGATTCTTGAAGATCAAGAAAGCCATAATGTAGCCTTGATGTGTTCTTGGACTCACCTTCCTGCTCTTTAATGTAACATCTGTTTTTGTCACCACACAAGGCCCGGCCAAGCTTTGACCTAACTGTTGAATTGATAGTTTTGAAATGGTGGCTACAATTTTGTGATTTCATATGTGACACAAGCTTTGTTTGAGTCGATAAACCTTCTGGTTTTCTTTGATTTACGTTGCTCAACATTCCATTTTCAAGAGCTCCAGGTGTCTTTTCTATAGAAAAACCATTCACACATTCCCCATAAGAAGACTTTGCACAAAGACTGCTAAATTCAGGGTTTTCAATACAATAGTTTTTAGCCGTTGAATTAAGAACACTAAAACCATCCACATTTTCATAGTCTGTCGCATTTGGTTTCTCAATCGAGCAATAGGCATTTTCAGCCTCCGATAGTTGCTTTACATGGTGCAACTTAACTGTTGATTCTATAGTTTTGAAATGCCGACTGCAATTTTTCAACTTGGGAAGTGACACAGGCTTTGATCTGCGCAGTACATCTTCAAGATTCCTTTGTCTTTCTTCCATTTTCTTCCTCATTTCTGTTTGTTCAAGGCTTTCTTTGATATCTCTCCTATCAAGAACACTACCTCCTATTGTAATTTCTTCAACTGAGTTACTGTGAACTGCAAAGTTAATGATGTCAGCATTTTGAAAATCGTTCTCCAAATATGAACTTAAATCTTTTAAGAGCATGTTGGATGTGACCTTTGAACTTTCACCCGTTAAATCATTCCTTCCAATCCCAGACATCTGATGCAAACAGGAATCCATCTGGCCCTTGTCCTTTCCACTCCCTGAGTCTGATTCAAAATACCACGATATATCATCGGAACATTCATCAAGGTCAGGTTGGTTCTTCATTTGCAATGTCAATGATGCAACTGTCTGGTTTGTAGGTAATTTTACCGAAGTATTAATCTCACAATGACTACTGTTGATAATATAGGAGTCATTGTTTCTTGACTTGGAAAAAAATTTGCTGATGTCTTCATTCAAAGGATCTTCACTGACATCATTATCTTTTTGTGACTCGGGGATGCCATCAAAACAATCTGCAAAATCATCATCTGAATCATGGCAGTTTGTTAAGCTGCTAAACTGAGGCTTTGTTTTCAATGGAATGTCTGAAAGCTCTTTAAAGGCATTTAAAGGCAAATCACAGCTGCTGGTTGGCTGAAAAGTAAGATCTAATCCTGGTGCATTAGCTGGTTCTGAAATTGCAGAGAACGGATCACAACCCACAGAAGCATCTTCTGCAATTATGCTACTGTCAATCACACTGGAACCGTGTCCAGTTTCTAAAGCTGTGTCATCTTCAACATTTCCAGAAGTATTCCATGCCTTTCTAGATTCTTCTTCCTCACTGTTTTCTTCAAAATGATCCCAAATCTGTGGGATTTTCATCTTCTGAAGATGTTCTAGAATAGCATCTATCCCAGCATGCATCAGCTGTGTGATATCCCTCACTGGAACATCCTACAAACAGACAAATAATGTAGAACATCAAAAATCAGTACCACACATGCAAAGTACTGTAGCTAAAACCAAGCAATTCACATCATTACAGCTTGCAACAATAAATTACAAAACTAAATGTTAAGCATTTCAAAAAAAAGTGCAGTCCTTTTCTATTCAGAGTACATGTGTACTGATGCTCAGGCAATTTATTTATTTATTTGATTTTATTTCACCAGGTACTCTGGAATATTCACTTACCGGTACTGTAAATCTTCAACCTTTTCAACCACTAAAGAACTTTATTCAGTGGAATTTATGGATACAATCATCATGAAAATGACACTAAAAACGATTTGTAAGTTTCATTAAAGATGCAAGCTTCATAAAACTGTGCAAATTATTTCTTTACACCCCCACAGTTCTCTCAGAATCTTTCGAAATAATGGCTGCAAAGACAGTTGAGAAGGTTGAAGAATTAGGGAATACAAACACAGCCAGCATTATGGTGGGACGAAACTGGTGAGAATCGGAGAGAAACCCGCAACTGCCATGACTGCTTGCAGGTTGCTGGCAGACCTGTATGACAATGTATGTCCAGAAAGGAAGCCAGCACAAGCTGGAGTTGAACTCACAGCAATCATATTGGTGAGAGGTTTCTCGGTCACTGTGCTGTGCTACCAGACTGAGTACTAGGTCATACAGACAAGTGATTCCCTGAGGCCTCCATAGCCGAGATCATTAGCCTGCCAGCAAAGCCTCTCACCAATGCAGTCCCTGTGAGTTCATGTCCATCATGCTGGTTTTCCTCTCCTGTCGTATGTGAGAAGGTCTGCCAGCTGGGGATGGTTGTGGGTTTCCCCCGGGCTCTGCCTCTTTTCCTCACACCTTAATGCTGGCAGGGGACATATTCTTGAGTATAGCGTAAAACACCAATCCAAAAAAAAAGCAACAAATAACCAAGCGATAGCCATTGTTCCAGGACAGAAAAAAACACCCAATTTTCACTATGTGAACTTTAAGGAATTTCCCAACTTTTTGCTATAAAGTTTTTATGCCTATCTCCAGGACACCGTATTCACAAGAGTTTTTTTTTCAAGTGACAAATGATTTTGATTGATTTATCTGCATCACAAGGCCATGCATTTAATGATCTTTTTGTGAATTTTGACTTACTTCTTATCAGAAAAACGTAAATGTTGGCATCAGAAGAATCATATTTACAGCCTTGACCTGCTTCAGGCCAAACTTTATGCGAAATACAGCATTTCAACTATGTTAGGGGTCAGGTTTGATGGGTGGAGAAACTGGAATGAAAACAACTTGGACAAAATTACCATACTCTGGAGTATATACTTACACTGTACATATTCCCAAAATAGAAGTCACAGGCTAGCAAGTGGGAATGGGGCTAGAGCGGAGATTTGTGATAATTTACTTATTTATTTATTTATTTCATTGGTGTTTTACGCCGTACTCAAGAAAATTTCACCTATACGACGGTGGCCAGCATTATGGTGGGAGGAAACCGGGCTCGGGGAAACCCACGACCATCCACAGGTTACTGATAGACCTTCCCACTTACAGCCGGAGAGGAAGCCAGCATGAGCTGGACTTGAACTCACAGCAACCGCATTGGTGAGAGGCTTCTCGGTCATTACGCAGCGCTAGTGAGCTATCTAACTGAGCCACGGAGGCCCCTGATTTGTGATAAAAGTGGATCTTCACAAATCAAATCATCATACAAAAAGAAGGGCTCCGAAAATATTGTACCTGTACCTTTACTATTAATTAGTTAAAATGATTCTACAATGACCCAAATCATAAATTTTACAAATCTTATTACCCATTCTCAATGATAGTACATGCATAAAATGTTAATTATTTGGCCTATCCTAAAATATTACAAAAAATTCAATTGGATTCTTGCTGATGAATTTTTTGTCCAAAATTTCCAGTATAGTCTTTTTAATATCTAAATTAATATTTGACATCAGTTTTGACCCCATCATGTCCTCTGAAATTAATACCTGCTCTCGAAGTCTCATGGCCGATTTCATCCAGATACCAATGAGAACCAGCAGAGTTTTTGTCCCTGTTCCATAAGTTTTCTGGTGAGACTGACATGTGTCTCGTATGATCTGACCTACAGGATGCTGAAATGACAGGAAGAATAATTCAGTGTGTACTCTGGTGAGATCTGACCTACAAGATGCTGAAATGACAGGCAGAATAATTCAGTGTGTACTTTGGTGAAACTGACAGGTGTCACATATGATCTAACCTACAGGATGCAGGAGTGACAGGCAGAATAATTCAGTGTGCACTCTGGTGAGACTGACAGGTGTCTCATATGATCTAACCTACAGGATGCTGAAATGACAGGCAGAATAATTCAGTGTGTACTCTGGTGAGACTGACAGGTGTCACATATGATCTAACCTACAGGATGCTGAAATGACAGGCAGAATAATTCAGTGTGTACTCTGGTGAGACTGACAGGTGTCTCATATGATCTGACCTATAGGATGCTGAAATGACAGGCAGTATAATTCAGTGTGTACTCTGGTGAGACTGACAGGTGTCTCATATGATTTGACCTACAAGATGCTGAAATGACAGGCAGAGTATTTCGGTGTGTACTCTGGTGAGACTGACAGGTGTCCCGCATGATCTGACTTACAGGATACTGAAATGACAGGCTGAATAATTCAGTGTGTACTCTGGTGAGACTGACAGGTGTCACATATGATCTGACCTGCAGGATGCTAAAATGACAGGCAGGATAATTCAGTGTGTACTCTGGTGGGACTGACAGGTGTCTCATATGATCTGAACTACAGGATACTGAAATGAAAGGCTGAATAATTCAGTGTGTACTCTGGTGAGACTGACAGGTGTCTCATATGATCTGACCTACAGAATGCTGAAATGACAGGCAGAATAATTCAGTGTGTACTCTGGTGAGACTGACACGTGTCCCGTATGATCTGATCTACAGGATGCAGGAGTGACAGGCAGAATAATACAGTGTGTACTCTGGTGAGACTGACAGGTGTCTCATATGATCTGACCTACAGGATACTGAAATGAAAGGCTGAATAATACAGTGTGTACTCTGGTGAGACTGACAGGTGTCTCATATGATCTAACCTACAGGATGCAGGAGTGACAGGCAGAATAATTCAGTGTGTACTCTGGTGAGACTGACAGGTGTCTCATATGATCTGTCCTACAAGATGCTGAAATGACAGGCAGGATAATTCAGTGTGTACTCTGGTGAGACTGACAGGTGTCTCATATGATCTGACCTACAGGATGCTAAAATGACAGGCAGGATAATTCAGTGTGTACTCTGGTGGGACTGACACGTGTCTCGTATGATCTGACCTACAGGATGCTGAAATGACAGGCAGGATAATTCAGTGTGTAATCTGGTGGGACTGACAGGTGTCTCGTATGATCTGACCTACAGGATGTTGAAATGAGAGGCAGGATAATTCAGTGTGTACTCTGGTGAGACTGACAGGTGTCACATATGATCTAACCTACAGGATGCTGAAATGACAGGCAGAATAATTCAGTGTGTACTCTGGTGAGACTGACACGTGTCGTGTACGATTTGACCTACAGGATGCTGAAATGACAGGCAGAATAATTCAGTGTGTACTCTGGTAAGTCTGACACGTGTCCCATATGATCTGAACTACAGGATGTTGAAATGACAGGCTGAATAATTCAGTGTGTACTCTGGTGAGACTGACAGGTGTCTCGTATGATCTGACCCACAGGATGCTGAAATGACAGGCAGAATAATTCGGTGTGTACTCTGGAAAAACTGACAGGTGTCTCCTATGATCTGAACTATAGGATGCTGAAATGACAGGCAGAATAATTCAGTGTGTACTCTGGTGAGACTGACAGGTGTCTCATATGATCTGACCTACAGAATGCTAAAATGACAGGCAGAATAATTCAGTGTGTACTCTGGTGAGACTGACAGGTGTCTCATATGACCTGACCTACAGGATGCTGAAATGACAGGCAAAATAATTCAGCGTGTACTCTGGTGAAACTGACAGGTGTCTCATATGATCTGACCTATAGGATGCAGGAGTGACAGGCAGAATAATTCAGTGTGTACTCTGGTGAGACTGACAGGTGTCTCGTATGATCTGACCTACAGGATGCTGAAATGACAGGCAGAATAATTCAGTGTGGACTCTGGTGAGATTGACAGGTGTCCCGTATGATCTGACCTACAGGATGCTGAAATGACAGGCAGAATAATTCAGTGTGTACTCTGGTGAGACTGACAGGTGTCTCGTATGATCTGTCCTACAAGATGCTGAAATGACAGGCAGGATAATTCAGTGTGTACTCTGGTGAGACTGACAGGTGTCTCATATGATCTGACCCACAGAATGCTGAAATGAGAGGCTGGATAATTCAGTGTGTACTCTGGTGAGACTGACAGGTGTCACATATGATCTGACCCACAGAATGCTGAAATGAGAGGCTGGATAATTCAGTGTGTACTCTGGTGAGACTGACAGGTGTCTCGTATGATCTAACCTACAGGATGCTGAAATGACAGGCAGAATAATTCAGTGTGCACTCTGGTGAGACTGACAGGTGTCTCCTATGATCTGACCTACAGGATGTTGAAATGACAGGCAGAATAATTCAGTGTGTACTCTGGTGAGACTGACAGGTGTCTCATATGATCTGACCCACAGAATGCTGAAATGAGAGGCTGGATAATTCAGTGTGTACTCTGGTGAGACTGACAGGTGTCACATATGATCTAACCTACAGGATGCTGAAATGACAGGCAGAATAATTCAGTGTGTACTCTGGTGAGACTGACACGTGTCGTGTACGATTTGACCTACAGGATGCCGAAATGACAGGCAGGATAATTCAGTGTGTACTCTGGTAAGTCTGACACGTGTCCCATATGATCTGAACTACAGGATGTTGAAATGACAGGCAGAATAATTCAGTGTGTACTCTGGTGAGACTGACAGGTGTCTCGTATGATCTGACCCACAGGATGCTGAAATGACAGGCAGAATAATTCAGTGTGTACTCTGGAGAAATTGACAGGTGTCTCCTATGATCTGAACTATAGGATGCTGAAATGACAGGCAGAATAATTCAGTGTGTACTCTGGTGAGACTGACAGGTGTCTCATATGATCTGACCTACAGGGTGCTGAAATGACAGGCAAAATAATTCAGCGTGTACTCTGGTGAAACTGACAGGTGTCTCATATGATCTAACCTACAGAATGCTAAATTGACAGGCAGAATAACTCAGTGTGTACTCTGGTGAGACTGACAGGTGTCTCATATGATCTGACCTACAGGATGCTGAAATGACAGGCAAAATAATTCAGCGCGTACTCTGGTGAAACTGACAGGTGTCTCATATGATCTGACCTACAGGATGCAGGAGTGACAGGCAGAATAATTCAGTGTGTACTCTGGTGAGAATGACAGGTGTCTCGTATGATCTGACCTACAGGATGCTGAAATGACAGGCAGAATAATTCAGTGTGCACTCTGGTGAGACTGACAGGTGTCCCGTATGATCTGACCTGCAGGATGCTGAAATGAAAGGCAGAATAATTCAGTGTGCACTCTGATGAGACTGACAGGTGTCCCGTATGATCTGACCTGCAGGATGCAGGAGTGACAGGCAGAATAATTCAGTGTGTACTCTGGTGAGACTGACCTACAATATACTGAAATGACAGACAAAGTACGACAATATTGTCAGCTACATATGTCAAAGGTGTGGCCATTTTAAGGAACATAATCTCTTACAGTTTTGATTACTAATTAATCTGTACATGTAGGTCAGTAATAATAAAGCCAAAATTCACTGAATGATCCACTCTTTGTTTGTTTGATCGATTGACTGGGGTTTAGTATCATACTCAAGAATATTTAACTTACATGTATATTATGGCAGTCAGTTTATTAGATAGACAAAAAATGGTGTGCCCATGAAAGAAATGATCTGCTTGGGGCAAACTACCATTAGGAAGAGGAAAGCCTCAAACTTCCACAAGGAAGAGGAAAATCTCAATTCTCAAACTTTCACACAGAAGAGGGAAATCTCAAACTTTCACAAAGAAGAGGGAAATCTCAAACTCTGCATGCCTGAGGATGGGATGGAAGCAACGCCTAATAACATCTGAGCAATAAGGAAACAATAAGGAAATAATAAAGGAAAATACTAACGAAATAAAAAGGGAAGAACACAAGGAAATAATAAGGGAAAAACACAAGGAAAATCAATTCATTTAACAAGCGAAAATATTCCAAGCAAATACCTCAATATCCAGATTTTTCAGAAGTTCCACTGGATCAGAAACTGTCACACTAGAGTTATCATCACCCACAATGCATTTCAAACTGAAATATAAGATATATGTGAAATTTACTGTTCAAGATAAAAGATGAAAACCGTGAATGAAAAAAAAATGATTTGGTGATAAATGTTTGGCATACACTGTAAAACTTCACAACATACTTGCACATGTACGCGTAAAACATGTCTACAACCCTGGAACATATCCCAACAGAAAGATTCTTTAATCTTAACTCTTATGCACTGTCAGATACATGCAATGGACGAAAGGTTTACATTTTATGGAAATATCTCTGAAACAAATGAAATGAAAAAACAGAAAATAATGGCCCATTTCTTTGTAACAATTAAAAGACACTTATTTTATACAAATTTCTTAATACAGAAATTGGGGTTACCAAGCACCTACCATTATAGCCCCAGTCCAGCAGAGACATTTTTTTGTTTGCTGTGGCAAACCACAAGGCAAACCCCTGTAGCACAATTGGTACAGCAATTAAGGCCACAAACAATCATTAAAAATGCCAGGATGCCAGATGTGGTTCAGGGACAAATCAAAAATGACAATATTGAAATTTTGCAATCTATCAGAATAAAATGATGCAGAAAAGAACAACAAGGGGGCCGTGTGATGTGCGAGTTGAATTAACACAATGAGTGAATGAGTGAGTACTTGGGGTTTAACGTCATACTCAACAATTTTTCAGTCATATGATGACAAAGGAATCATTAGGTTGTATGTAATGTGCCTCCTTGTTGCAGGATGGATTTCCAACGCTCTTTTATCTAGTGCTGCTTCACTGAGACGACACTGAGACGACTTACCGTAGACAAGTAAGCCGCCCCGCCCGAGCCATTATACTGATACGGGTCAACCAGTCATTGCACTATCCCCTTCATGCTGAACGCCAAGCGAGGAAGTTACAACTTCCTCTTTTAAAGTCTTAGGAGTGACTCGACCTAGGATTGATCCTGGATATACCGCTCCTGAAGCGGACGCTCCACAAACTGTGCTATCCGGGGGCGGTAATTAACACAATGAAGATATTCATCTACAATGACGTGACGATAAGAAACATGATAGTGTCTCTCTAAACACACGACTTCATCTGTGCATCAGAATTCTATTTACTGTACATTTTCCACCTTTTCAACCACTAAAGCATTCTTTTCAGTGGACTTTATGCCTACAAATATTAGGAAAATGATGATAATGTGATGTGCTTGTGTCATTAAAGATGCAAGATTCAAAAAACTGTGCAAATTATTACTCTACTCCCCACAGTTCTCTTAGAAAGTTTCAAAACATTGGTCGCAGAGGCCTTTGAAAAGGTTGAAGAATTAGGGTATTTGACATTAATGTTGCAGTGTGATAATTTCAATTTGCAACATGCGTTTTTTCTTCTGCTCATCAATATAATAAATGACAAACCTTTGACTGCTGCCAAGAAGAGAGTTCCCAAGTTGACCTGCAAAAGATACAGGACAATAAATTCATGGCATATCAATCTACAGCAAATTTAACCCATGTATTTATTTCATCACTGTATTGATTTTTTCTTTTGTTTTCTTTTAACAAACCCATATTGGGCATTTTGACTGATTCATCATTAGACTGACTTATTGTTTTAGATAATACTTAACCATTTCTGAAATTTTCACTTGTACACTGGAGGTAATAACAATGCACTAAGGGCCTGACAAGATTTGTACACACCCTATTATCACGAATGCCCTTATAAACATAAAGAACAAAACAATCTACAAATGTCCAAGGCTGGAATTGAACCGACACCATGCACCTTTCTCACTGAGCCACATGTACATCCTCCAACCTCCACGTTCGAGAAAGGAGTGGCTTAACTCGGATATCCCACCTCTTAACGAACAAATGTGAAACAAATTCCTGATTCGAGGTGCTTTGTGGTTTGTCCATGAAATCATGATGTAAAACTCACGGATTAAAAAAACACATATATATATTTATTATAGTTCAAATAAGAAAAACATTCTGTTCAAATTTTTATGCTGAACCCCATATAAAATTTATTTTTTTGTTGAGCGCCACACTCAAAAATATTTCATTTAACAATGGTGGTCAGTTTTACATGTGGCAGAGGCATTTCCAGATGAGTGTCCACAGTAAACCTGCCCACCCTTCACCAGGTACATGTGGCAGAGGCACTTCCAGGTGAGTGTCCACAGTAAACCTGCCCACCCTTCACCAGGTACATGTGGCAGAGGCACTTCCAGGTGAGTGTCCATAGTAAACCTGCCCACCCTTCACCAGCTACATGTGGCAGAGGCACTTCCAGGTGAGTGTCCACAGTAAACCTGCCCACCCTTCACCAGGCACATGTGGCAGAGGCACTTCCAGATGAGTGTCCACAGTAAAACCTGCCCACCCTTCACCAGGTACATGTGGCAGAGGCATTTCCAGGTGAGTGTCCACAGTAAACCTGCCCACCCTTCACCAGGTACATGTGGTAGAGACACTTCCAGGTGAGTGTCCACAGTAAACCTGCCCACCCTTCACCAGGTACATGTGGCAGAGGCACTTCCAGGTGAGTGTCCATAGTAAACCTGCCCACCAATCACCAGGTACATGTGGCAGAGGCACTTCCAGGTGAGTGTCCACAGTAAAACCTGCCCACCCTTCACCAGCTACATGTGGCAGAGGCACTTCCAGATGAGTGTCCACAGTAAACCCGCCCACCCTTCACCAGGTACATGTGGGAGAGGCACTTCCAGGTGAGTGTCCACAGTAAACCCGCCCACCCTTCACCAGGTACATGTGGTAGAGGCACTTCCAGGTGAGTGTCCAAAGTAAACCCGCCCACCCTTCACCAGCTACATGAGGTAGAGGCACTTCCAGGTGAGTGTCCACAGTAAACCTGCCCACCCTTCACCAGCTACATGTGGCAGAGGCACTTCCAGATGAGTGTCCACAGTAAACTCGCCCACCCTTCACCAGCTACATGTGGTAGAGGCACTTCCAGGTGAATGTCCACAGTAAACCTGCCCACCCTTCACCAGCTACATGTGGTAGAGGCACTTCCAGATGAGTGTCCACAGTAAACCTGCCCACCCTTCACCAGCTACATGTAGTAGAGGCACTTCCAGGTGAGTGTCCACAGTAAACCCGCCCACCCTTCACCAGCTACATGTGGCAGAGGCACTTCCAGGTGAGTGTCCACAGTAAACCTGCCCACCCTTCACCAGCTACATGTAGTAGAGGCACTTCCAGATGAGTGTCCACAGTAAACCTGCCCACCCTTCACCAGCTACATGTAGTAGAGGCACTTCCAGATGAGTGTCCACAGTAAACCTGCCCACCCTTCACCAGCTACATGTAGTAGAGGCACTTCCAGATGAGTGTCCACAGTAAACCCGCCCACCCTTCACCAGCTACATGTGGTAGAGGCACTTCCAGATGAGTGTCCACAGTAAACCTGCCCACCCTTCACCAGCTACATGTGGCAGAGGCACTTCCAGGTGAGTGTCAACATAAACTTGTCAAACCTGCACCAGGTACATGTAGTAGATGCACCTTCAGACTTTAATCTTGGGTCAGTCACAACATTATGGCTGAATTATTACTGACGGAGCATTAAAGGTGGAGAAAACATAACAATTACATGAAGTTAAGTCGAAAAGAGAATGTGGTTTGCAATATTTTTTTTGATTTTTCTTTAAAGAGAAAAAGACACTTGATGA
Source organism: Liolophura sinensis (assembly GCF_032854445.1). NCBI lineage: Eukaryota > Metazoa > Mollusca > Polyplacophora > Chitonida > Chitonidae > Liolophura > Liolophura sinensis. Next base: position 16,411,834 of record NC_088305.1, on the reverse strand, counting down.
TAATTTTTGTACGGTGGGTAATTGGGGCCAACTTTTTGTGTAAATGGTTTTTGTGTAATAATGTTATTTATTTATTTATTTGATTGGTGTTTTATGCCGTAGTGCAATAATGTTATAAATGAGGATATAACACATGTTTCACTATTTCAATATTTGCACTAGAATTCTGTCTTTTCAGCTAACCAATGTGTTCAAATTTTTATCCTATTTATATTTTTAATATAGTCATACATATTATCATAATTCAGATTAAGGGCATGAATTAGGATATAAGCAACAAACTTACATATGAATAAATTTATTAGACATGCATCACCTCATTATTTACAGCATTATGATGTAAAGACGATATATACCAAAAGTTTGTCCCAAATATGCACCATACCAAAGTATTTTCAAATATCTTTTTCTGCTGAAGGAAAAAATTTTTAAAAATATTAAAGATCTTATTTGCATACAACTTTTTGCGTTTTATTATATGATTCTGGCATCATTTTCACGTTTTCTTCTTCCTTATGCCAAAATCAATCATTCATTCATACACCAGTGCTGGTTAGCTGCAGCAAGACTACAAACACTAAACTCGCCTATCAAATCCATGGCTGTCTGCCAGAAATATGCACCCGTGGTACTTTTAATATTAATGAACATCAACATTTAAACTACTGTATATCTGCAAACATACCAATTTTCTTCAAGGATAAGCTACATATACTTGTCTCATTGCATGGCACTGATTTCCAACTCTTAATGCGGCCAAGATGGTTAGCGCTCCTTTTTATGTTGCCACTAGGCATAACTGTAATCAAAGCTACAACAGATGTATTGTCTTCAAATCATCAGTACTTCCTTACCTAACACCACAGCGGCTTCCAGTCCATTGTGTCTCCCTCCTGCCCAGCAGCCCGCCATAACTCATCTGTTATCCGTATCACAACATTCCATATTAAACGACTCATCTACAGGATAGGAGAAAACATAGGTTATAACCTAACATTATAATAAAAGCTTTTACTTCTATTTATTTACTTTCATTTCATCGCATGTATTTATACTTTGGTTGTTTGACCTTTTTTATATTGCTTCAATTGAAACAGTTCACGTAAATAATTAATAAGCTGCTTATTATTTCCCACATGGTTCGTTAACCACTGTTTTAATTGTGTTTCTCCTGAGAAACATTGCTCTTCTAATTAATTGGTTTAATTTGTCGTCTAATAATTTTCACAGTTGTATTATAATCTTGTTGCATTAACAGTCCCAAACAGGTAATTGTGAGGCAGTCCATAGCAGACAACAGGGATATAGATAACATGGTGAGGTATACGGAGAAATGAACACAATGGGAAATATTCCAAAAATACTACACCTGACATTGGCTGATATTAACCAGGTGTTACTGATGTTAGACCATTCTGGACAGCATATGTTAATTGTGAAAAGCAACAAACCCTAGTTTTAGATTTGTTTTGCCAAGAATTTTGAATTCACTTCGGTGTGAACTGGACAACATTTTCACTTCTGAGACTGTGTGAGTGAATTTAACCATAATATCCGTGGTCTCGAATTGAATTGAAACTTCATACATGGTTCTACCCGGGGCTAGCTTACAGACAGAGAGTTTCAATATTCTTCAATTCTTTCTGACAAACTTTAATAGTAAAGGCCTCTAAAACTTGATGTAGGCATCACTAAACAGATCACTTAAAACTATGCATAAAATATACTTTCATTTATGTTTTTTGATATTTGGGAAGAGAGTTAAAGGCATTCAAACATCTGAATTCTAAGGTGGGCTTTATGGACCATTCTATCAGGTTTAGGACTCTGACGTCACAGGAAGTTTTTTTAACTTTAATCACAACACTGAATATGGAAAAACTCTTTTTACCTGTAAGTAAAGAATTACTGAAATAATGCTCACAAAAATTCCTTTGTTCTGGTCAACATCAGGGCAAAAAGGAATGTGACGTCCGAGTTCCCAGATACCATCAATATGCCTCATAAAGCAAACCACAGTATGTAAATACTTAAATGCCTTTCCACACACTTTAAAAAAATCTGAAACAAAAAATAAATGTATTTTTATGCATAGTTCTCAGTTGTCTATGTGATGAACCTTACTTCATATTTTACCTTTCTTTTACTTGAAATACGGCTGTTTTTTTTTTTGTCCTGTTTTGAACAACAGATTTCCTCACTTCTTTTTTGTTTTTTAAAATGGGCCTGTCATTTTGAAGTCACCGTTTTTTTGCATTTTTGTTCTGTTGTGAACATTGATATACACATTTATTAAAACTTCCAGTGAGCTTGTTTACTTAATCATTTACACAGCACTCAGGGATATTTAACTCAAACACTGAAGGTAAGGCTGGGTTTAATGGAAAATCTGGTGACTATCACTTCATCTCACAGTCATAAACTGAACATCCCGCCAATATTTAACCACGGGCTAGCAAATCGGTGAAGGTTGGACTCAAACACACACAACTGCACTGGAACTATACTATTAATTAGAGATCAGCAACTATATGTAATTCATTTTGTAATGTTCAATGCTAGTTTATCAGTCTGATTAGCCTGCCAGTACTTTTTTTTAATACATTGAGCAACACTAATAAATCAATTATTATGCTCTCTTCCCTTGCACAGGATGAACATCATTTACTTATAAAATAATAATAAAACCAATACAATGCTGGGACTACTTTCACTGCTTATTAGAATAACAATAAAACCTGAGTAGGCCTACACACAGTCAGGTGATAATTTTATACGTTTTTTCTGTTAATTTCTCATGATTTTTTTTAAATTGCTGTTTATATGCATTTTAAGACATTTAATCAAACTTTATTTTATCTTTATTGCAAGACCACGTGACAAATGTGAATTTCATTGACGCCACGCGTATCAATATCCACGTGTCTGTTTTGCTTGAACTTCACACTGGAACATGTGACACTCACAACTCGTTTCGTCACTTCTATCAACCACAAATTTTACGCACTAATTTCATCCACTTTTAGTGAATACTTTCGGCCAACAGATTGTCAGTGACCATTAACTTTCAGATGCGCTTCGGGTAAACCTCTTGGAACGCATTCTCATACTTACAGAAAGCAAATATTTGCCGTAAACAACATACGATTGCCAAGGAAATGTTAGACAAACTGAAAGTGTTGTAAATGTGTTCAGGCCTCCTGACATAAAAGAGCTGTCCAAGGGACGTAACTTATACAGAAGATTCGCCATATTGAATAATCAATCAGACAGGAGGCGGCTTCGTCAGACCGATTAGATTGCGGAAGCTGTTTGTCCCAGATTTTGGTAAGAACTCACTATGGATGCGGAATACGATGTGATTGTTTTGGGTACAGGCCTAAAGGAGTGTATTCTTAGCGGCCTGCTGTCCGTAGCTGGGAAGAAGGTGTTGCACATGGACCGAAATAAATACTACGGCGGCGAGAGCACATCGATGAATCCATTGGAGGAGTTGTATAAGCATTTCAAGAAAGATTCTCCTGGGGACGGGATGGGAAGGGGTAGGGACTGGAACGTCGACCTTATCCCCAAATTCCTCATGGCTAATGGTCAACTGGTCAGACTGCTGATCCACACTGGCGTAACCCGCTACCTCGATTTCAAAGGAATCGAAGGCAGCTTCGTGTACAAAGGCGGAAAGATTTACAAAGTACCTTCAAACGAGAGAGAAGCTCTGGCGTCGTCATTGATGGGCATTTTTGAAAAGAGAAGATACCGCCAGTTCCTGCTGTTCGTTCAGGAATTCAACCCTGAAGACCCGAAGACCTGGAAAAATGTCAACCCCAAACAAACCACATCAGAAGAGATGATGTCTAAATGCTTCAACCTGGATAAGAACACCATTGATTTCACAGGCCATGCATTTGCCCTGTACAGCAATGATGACTATCTCAAGAAGCCATGTGAGGAGACCATTAACCGTATCAAGCTGTACAGCGCATCCCTGGCTGCCTACGAAGGACTGAAATCGCCATACCTTTACCCGCTTTACGGGCTGGGCGAATTGCCACAGGGGTTCGCCAGACTGAGTGCCATTTATGGAGGTACGTACATGCTGGACAAGTCCATTGACGAAATCAAGATGGAAGATGGGAAAGTCGTTGGTGTGCGCTCAGGCGAGGAAACCGCCAGGTGCAAGGCTGTCATTTGTGACCCTTCCTACGCCCTGGACAAGTGCCGCAAAGTGGGCCGTGTGGTTCGTGCCATCTGCATCCTGGATCACCCAGTACCAGGCACCAACGACGCCGTTTCTTGTCAGATCATCATTCCTCAGAGTCAGGTGGGACGACAAAACGATATCTACATAGGTGTCGTCTCCTACACGCACAATGTCGCCGCCAAAGGCTTCTACTTAGCCATTGTCAGCACCACTGTGGAAACCTCTGACCCCACCAAAGAGCTGAGACCAGGCCTTGATTTGCTGGGAACCATTCGCGAACAATTTATTTCTGAACAGGATCTGCTGGAGCCTTTGGATGACGGAACCGAAAACCAGCTTTTCATTTCGAAGTCATACGATGCTAGCAGCCACTTCGAGACGACGTGCACGGACGTGCTTGACCTGTACAAGAGGGTTATGGGTACACCATTCGACTTCTCCAACGTGTCGTCCCGTCTAGAGCAAACAGATGAATGAACTCCATAGCAAGACTGTAATATTTGATTCTTGAAATTCCATTCCTTCTTATTAATGAACATATATACTACACAGAAGATCAGAGGCTGGTCTCTTAGCCCGATCATTGTAATTACCTTATTGATTAACTGAGTGTGCCATGAGCTGGTGGCTAGAGTAATTGGCAGCGACAGTTCACAAGTGATTGTTTGACCAATTCCATACATTTTCATTTACGTGCTCATATATGGGTTAAAACCTGTTTAGTCATCTGTAGTCGTGATGTCATTGTAGTTGTAAAGGATTAGTGGTGTGTGGACTTTAGTGGTGAATTTTTAAACAGTGATGAAAAAATATTGTCTCGTGATCATGAACCAAGTGTAAGGCACAATCGTAAATTGTAAAATATTACCCGTTGTTATCAACAAAAAAAACATGGGGTGTATATATAGGTCAAAAAGTATGGTAACAATAGATTAGACATAATAGTCTAGTTTGTGCGTTGTCTACCCTGACTGTCAAGCATGTTTAGACGTATCCCCGTGAAATACTCACAGCAAGGGAGATCACTCCCAAACCAAACACTGTTAGAACTACATGTATGTTATTAAGGCTTTAAACTAATGAAATATTTGAAAATTAAAGAGATTTGTGTTGATAATATTGTGTAAGTCATTTGCATGTTGGAACAAGCCTGTGCCTGTACATGTATATATACCAGTGTTTGTGATTGTACAGTACTAGTGTTAAGCGTGCATAAAAATGACAGAGGCAAGAGTTGGCCTGCAAAACATAACTCATTCCAGAATTAGGTTGAGTTTCTTGTCAAGCTGTTTGTATGTGTCTTGTGAACAGTGGTTAAATAATAACAAAATTAAGTGTTGTTCTTTTTTGTTTGGAAAGGGAAAAGGAGGTAACTTATGGCATGTTTTGTTTGCCCCATATTTGCACATTGTGAACATGGCAACATAAAATGTAAATGAAATCTTCAACAAAAACATGCACCGTGTCAAAGTTAATTACATCTTCCCTGTCTATGGCAATCAAAACAGGTGCAAACTGTGGGGTTTTTTTCTTTTTAAAGAGCAGTTTTTCCATGAGCAGCCACTATGTACACCTACATGTTATTGCCATGACGATGCATACCTTAGTTATGAGTACATAACTGGGCCCAGACTAATCGGCGCAGGTTATCACCCCAGAGTGTCTGATGGTTGACAAATCAATTAGATCTACCAGTCAGAAATTCTCCCTGTGACAGCTGAGTATGCTTGAGTCTGAAGATATTAATTTATCAATGGGGCAATATGTTATCATCACTGGAACATCTGGCCACAATTGTCTGGATAAAGATGAATGCTTGAAAATCCTTGTAGTCAGCCTGAAGAACTCCTCATGGTTTGTGTAACAATGGCTAATGGAAAATTAAAAGTAAAAATAGCAATCTTACAAAAAAATGTGTGTGAAGTACGGTCATTTTATGGTACAAATCCCGAGTTTAATGAAGGAAAAGTAAAGATAAATATGTAACAGTTATGATCTGGTGATACCCCTTTATTCATTGTATCGAGTTCAAAGTTTTACTATCAATAATTTTAACATGCTCAGGATACTGCTACATTGGAGGCCACAGTTTGTCATTGTGTGGAAAGCAGACATTTAGGCTACAGTTCTGAGAAAGCAGAGTGATAACTTGAATGGCTTTGTGTGGAGGGTCTGACTCCAGTGTGTGGCTTTCATGTACAACTACACGAAACCAACCCATGGGCTTTAAGCACTGTTTGGAATGGCACTACAACTTAGGGTATTCTCAAAAAATTCTGTGTTGGGCATGATGGGACCATGTCAGACAATATAGGGTTGATCTATAGAGAATTCTTTTTTGTTAATTCTGCCCACTGAACAAGACGGTGGGTTTTAAGACATTAACATTGTGGGAAATTTTTTTAGAAGCACAATTTCTGTCAAAATTGTAATAACTTTAAAGCTGGGATTTTGCTTGGAGGGTTGGTTGGGTTACGGCCAACAACATACTAGTACCTGTATACCCATTGTGTATTCATTTACAAGCAAGCTACATGTACCTCGTACATAATTAGTAAATTTTCCAATTTTCTGATATAATTAATGTTGTGAATGTGTACTATGTTACAGGTCAGGCATAGAGTCAAATATATTTGATCATGTATTGTTACAGTACAAGTACATTGGCTACTAGATCATTACTGCAGAATTACATGTGATACATATGCTCTGTGAAGTATGAGGAAATAAACTGGTACATGTATATGGGATGTAAACTGTGAATGAGGGTAACTAGATCAGTCCGGTAATTAAATAAAATGACTTCATGTATATGATGTCAGTGCATTGTGTCAGTCAATGCAAAGTTTCAAAACATGTATTAAAACACAAATCGATCAGTCAAGTCGATCAAATTAAATTGAACATTGGAGTTTGTTTAACTTAATTCTACACGTATACACCGGTTTTACACCATACCACTTGGCTGTCTTAGTGTTTCTCTTAGCTTAGTTTTTGATTACATATTCAGTGATTTGTTGTGTTCTTGATAGCATTTGCAGTATTTAATTATACACTATACTTGTGCAAAATTGTTCTAGTTGTTTTTCATGACTTTTCACTATTGAGACACAGGTGCCAGTGAATTTTTCAAACGTACCGGATGCACTTACTATAGTTAATTGGTTTGCTTAATTTAAGTGTTTAAAATTCTACGTTATGGGTTAATTCAGTTGTTTGTTTTTTTGTCTGCGTTTATTCCAAAGTAGTTCTCAGTGAAGGCACATTAAATTTAGGGCTTTATTTTGATGTTCAGCAGTGTATGATTGCTCTGTATCTCTGTTTTAACAATAATACTCTATCAAATTACATTAAACTTTGTTTCAAATTTAGACAGCAAATTAATATGCTGACTTTATAGCGAAATGTTTTCACAACAAAAACTTATACGAATTCAATTCTGTCTCCACTACTCTGCTAACCAAATAGCAATGTACTTAAATAAACATTAAAAACTTTTTTTAACAGTTGTTTCAAAAACTTCAGTCATTTTTGCTGTTTAAAAATCATCTGAACACATAGTGATATATGCCCCATTATTTAGAACTTGGTCTCAAACAAAATTAGCACGCTAGTGCAGCGTAATGACCCAGGAGTCTCTCACCAATGTGGTCGCTCTGATTTCAAGTTCAGCTCATACTGGCTTCCTCTTTGGCTGTAAGTGGAAAGGTCTGTCAACAACCTGCGGATGGTCATGGGTTTCCCCCAGATTCTGCCAGGGTTCTTCCACTGGCCGCCGTCGTGTAAGTGAAATATTCTTGAATACTGCGTAAAACACCAGTCAAATGAATAAATAAATAACTGAAAGAACAAAAAAAAACTTAAACACATTCTATGATCAGAATAATTGAGTTTTCAGTATATTTATATGTAGCTTTTCACATGCAGTTGTATGTAAAATGATGTATTTCACCTAAAGCTTGGTATGTTAAAAGCACTAAAGCTTGGTATGTTAAAAGCACTAAAGCTTGGTATGTAAAATGTACTTACAGAAGCATATCTAAGGCCCTAGAAATAACCTTTCTGATTAGACATCAAACTTATTTGATGATTATTTGAATGCAGCAAAATATTTTAACTTAAAAATTGTTAAAATTTTGTTGAAATACAGTATATAGACTGTTCATGTTAGCTACTTTGTGCATGTTAACTTTAATATAGTTAACAAGTAATTGTGATCATTCTAATATCTTCAGAAAATGAACAAATTTGCTTTCTTCTTCAATTTAACCTTTCTTCTTCAATTTAACCTGGTGGAGAAAATAGGCTTGGCCTATAGTTGTTTTGTTTTATAAAAAAATTGGTGTAATTTGTATTCAAAAGGCCAGGTTGTCTTTTACGAGGCATCCAAATTAAGGATGAACATGGGAGCAGTTTAGACTTAATACATGCCTCTGCCTTTGCTTGGATATTTTTATAATTTTTACAGCAGGCATTATGATGTATTCAAGTAATTTTATAGGGAGAGACATGCAGGATTGCAAGGACCAATGTGACTAGAGTTGTGTCCCTTGTTTCCAGGGCTGGGTTAGTTCATAAATGTCTGTCAGTATGCCTTATGTTATTTCCAAACAGGTGTTATAACTGTGATGTTTGCAGAAAATCACTGAAATGTAGCTGCATGTATGGTAGAAAGAAAACATTTTATTAGAGCTCATGACACAAATAGTCAATAGGCTATGCAACAATTATCTGATTGGTGTTTGATCATTCGGTAGTACCAGACACGCCATCACGAGTATGTATTTGTTTGATTGTGTGGTGCTTAATCACACGCTAGTACCAGAAGGGCATCCATAGTTGAGGGGGTTAGCATGCCAGCTCATGCTGGCTCTCTCTCTCTCTCTGGCCATACGTGGGAAAGTCTGTCAGCAACCTGTGGATGGTCTTGGGTTTCCATCGAGGTCTGCTTGGTGTCCTCCCTTGCCATCAAGAGTATTTATTTGCTTGATTAGTGTCACCAATACCAGAAAGGCTAATTTTTCAATGTTTGGTTTTACACAAGTCTTGTATTTAATGGAAGCACATAGTTTTCTTGCAACCAATTGGCAAAATTATATAAATAAAAGAAATCCCGCAAATCCTACAAAGTCCAGGCATCTTCACATAAATTTGAAATGTTACACCAACCTTCAGTCCTAATGCAGGCCAGTATCTTTGTATTGGGCATCAAAAACTCATTTCACATTTGAAATTTACATAACGATTCCTTTACTTATTTATTATTATCTTTTAACTCTGTTATGACTAACGGTCTGTATTCAGGAATGTCCTGCAGTTGTTAAAAAGGTGTCAACTTCTTTAAAGATTCTGGATTGCTCGGTTATTTGGAATAATCTTGTGTTACGAACAAATTCTGATTCCCAGAAGTCTTGTCAACGTTTGTCATTGTTAGAACAATAATCAGACCTAAGTTTGCTAATAGTTTAAATATATACTTGGTGATAAAACCTGCATTCTGCTGTGTAAAATATCTCTGTAAGCATGTGTGTGTATATGCCAGTAAAAAAAAAAATGAATAAAAAAATATGCAAGAAAAACTGAATAAATTGCTTAAACTAGATTGTCTTAGAGCAGTTACATGCTAAGTTGTCTTAGCAGTCTGCTGCCTTTCTACATGCATGTCTGAAATGTATGTCACATTTCTAGACTCTTCTGTACATGTATGTCCAAAACACAGTTGTTTGTAGACTCCTTTTACATGTACATCCAAAACAGTTGTCTGTGGTGATTCTTATATGTGTATGTCCAACACAGTTGTCTGTGCAGACTCTTATATGTGTACATCCAAAACACAGTTGTCTGTGGTGACTTTTGTATGTGTACCTCCAAAACACAGTTGTCTGTGCAGACTCGCTGTATGTGTTTGTCCAAATCACAATTGTGTGTGCAGACTGTCTTATGTGTGTGTCCAAATCACAGTTATCTGTGCAGACACTCTGGATGTGTACTTGCAAAACACAGTTGTCTATGTAGACACCATGCCTGTCACATTGTGGCTTTGTGGTTAATACATCTATTCTTGTCTTTCATTCCTTGGACAAACCAGGCATTTGTTCAAGTCCGTCAATGGTCAGAAAATAACATCATGGATGAACTTACACTGGGAACAAGGGGCCTACAGAGTTGTATTGATTTAATCTGGACCGATGCTGGGCCCTCGGGGAAACTTAAGCTTAAAGCCATTTTTACACCCCAAGGAAGGGCAGAGAAGCTTTTTTGTGCTTTTTAAATGTTTTTGGACTTGAACTCACAGCGACCACATTGGTGAGAAGCTCCTGGGTCATTACACTGCTCTTGCACGCTAACCAACTGAGCCACGGAGGCCCTTCATGTAGCTTAAAAGTGACTTCTTTATTTCAGTGATGTTTTATACCACTCTCAAAAATATTTCACTTGCATGTTGGCGGCCAAGTTTGTGGGTGGAACAGAACGCCACCGCATTTCAGCAAGTGCTTGGCAACCTCCTGAATAAAAATTCACATAGTCAAGCCATAGTCAAGTGACTGTGTCACAACTCATAATCTCACACACCCGTCAAGATCTACTGGGATATTCTGCGACGGTCAATTAGACTCTGCCCTCGTGGACTTAACGGCTCAAAGTGGGGAATTACAGGTACAATTAACTCCGAAACACCATGCATGCACATTGTCGTAGCTCTATATTTGGAACCAAATGCAAGCATAACTAGCTTTGTAAATGACTTAATGTACAATTTAATTGGTAACCATTTTACCTGTGAAGAATATGAGTAGCAGCAAAAGTACAATACCCCTGATAAAACTAAAAAGTTCACAAATTGACCATCTTGATGAGGTTTGGACAAAATACCAAATAAAGATGCCACGATTATCAGAAGGATACTGAGACTGAGGCTGATTGATCAGCCATCTTGATTCATTCGTTTCCTTATTCCTTACACAACATATTTGCACCCATACTATAATGGGTAGTTTTGTGGGGGAGAAAACTGAAGAGTCCAGAGAAAGCCACCGACCTTTGGTAAGAATGTCATAAACTTTCCCTGCCCAATGCTGACTGATTGAGTGATGGAATGTAGAGGTATGACAAAAAACACAATGAATGTTGTTACTTGGGAATGCATGGATAAAATGGTTAAAATAAAAATGAAAAAGGTACTGTAAAAGAAAGACTATGGTTGTATGGCAAAGGGAAAGAGTTATAACCAAAATAAATTCTTAAAAATAAAACCATTTCTGAGGCATATTTTATCTCTTCTAATAACACCTCATTTTATGCACATTTTGCTTCAATGATCGTCAATTTTTCAGAAATGACATCATCAATGAAATTACTCTTAGGGCCGCACAACTTTACGGTAGCACATTTAGACTCTTCCCCTGGAAAAGTTTTTTTTGACAGCTATCCCCGTTGACATCACCACTGTCAGATTGTAAGCTATATATATATGTGCTTCACAATTTCCAGACTGGTAACTGGGGCTCCACGTAGAAAGCTGTGAAACTTTTCTGTACTTTTATAAGATAGGATATCTCTTAAGCTGCATATTATTTATTTGTTTGGTGTTTTACGCCACTGCTGCATATTAAGAAATAAAACACAACTGTTTGATGTACCCTGAGAAATATGGTCTGACATACATTTAGCGCCCAGTCACATTTACACTTACAGCTAGCTAAAACAACATGAGGGTTAAAAATCCCAACATATAGGTACCCCAAGCTCTAGGCTGACCGGGCCTTTTGGAAACTAATATACTGACAATATAGAACTGACATTAAAACAAATTTTAACAATTAGAGTAAATACCACTTCATATTTATTTATTTACTTGATTGGTGTTTTATGCCGTACACAAGAATATTTCACTTATATGACGGCGGCCAGCATTATGGTGGGTGGAAACCGGACACAGCCCGGGGAAAACCCACGACCATCCGCAGGTTGCTGGCAGACCTTCCCACTTACGGCTGGAGAGGAAGCCAGCATAAGCTGAACTCACAGTGACCGCATTGGTGAGACGCTCCTGGGTCATTACCGACTGAGCCACGGAGGTCTCCTAAATAACACTTCAAAATAACACAGTGATGAAATAAAATAGTAGTTTACGTAGTTTAAAATAGTAATAAAAATGTAGTTTACGACATAGTAACACCGTTTACTGTGATAAAATAAAAGTGAAATGAATGCTTCCACATTATCGCACATCTGCGCACAATAACTTAAAAGTGTATGAGATACTGGCAAAATTTGGTGAGATACATGTACATCTAAAATGGTTTGTGAAATACTTTCCAAAAGATATATAAAACATAGCCACCAGGTGCCACCATTCTGAAAAAAATACCATTCACAATGATAAAGTTGTGTGCTGTTGCTTATGAAAGAGTTTGTTCCCATTTAGTAAATATATCTCCAAATGCCTGATCAAGTTCCTATCATAGCTGTGAAAAGAAATACTTCTGCTATGGCAGCCATTTTGGATTACCTGCCTTGTCTGACTATATCTTTTACCCACAGGACAGTAACAGATTAAAATATATGCCATTTATATACTAGTATATTAACAATATAACATGTACATGAGTAAAATCTCCTAAAACTGTGCCCTGATAAAGTGCATTTTTATAGGCAAAGAAATGTCATAAAATCTTACTTTGGGTGCTTTTCGAGTAAGATACCATCATAACTCGCACAAAATTAAACCTCAAAACACATAAATTCTAATATCAACAGAACTCAACGCAAAATTGGGCAAAATCTGCAACTTAGTCAACCCTATATATCCTGATATTTCTTCGCGGTAATGACTTTCAAAACAATATTAATATTGTACATGCATTACATGTATCCCCCATATTTGGTCAGGTAAGGTCCCTACTTCAGACGATTTTACATTTTTAAAGTTCTGATTTCTGCTTTTCCTTGATTTCAAACTCTTTGCGTTTTTTCTCATAGATTTCCGTGATGAATGTGTCTGGAACAAGCTTTTTGCTCTCCAATTCACTCCAGATTTTATCCAGTTTTTCACGATTCTTCGCATTACGAAGTCGACTTGAAAGAACGTGTAGTTCAAACTTTTGGGCTGACAAAAGTTGACATGTGTCCACTGTGCACAGATCCACAAGTTTTGTCTGGTTGATGAGCGGTAGGAAGGTCGTGCCTGTCATCCCTTCCAGAGCCTCCAGGGTCACTTGGTACTCAGTCAGTTTGTGGTCAAATCCTAGTGGTTCATTAGGCACAACAAAAGCACCCACAGCTTTCTGGTCTGAGCTGTTGTTTTCAGCGACAATCAACTTGTAAAGATGTGTGGGAACAGCGACGGTACTTTCTCCAATAACCTGATGGCCAATGCAAATGAATGGTTTATTTATTTATTCATTTGATTAGAGTTTTATGCCATATTCAAGAATATTTTAATTATACAACAATGGTCAGCACTGTGATGGGATGAAATGAATGAATGAATGATTGATTGAGGTTCAAAGCCACATTAGCAATATTCACGACAATAATATGTTGGAACCAGGAAGCATGATTGATCGAGGTTCAAAGCCACATTAGCAATATTCATGACAATAATATGTTAGAACCAGGAAGCATGATTGATGGAGGTTCAAAGCCACATTAGCAATATTCATGACAATAATATGTTAGAACCAGGAAGCATGATTGATGGAGGTTCAAAGCCACATTAGCAATATTCACGACAATAATATGTTGGAACCAGGAAGCATGATTGATGGAGGTACAAAGCCACATTAGCAATATTCTTGACAATAACATGTTGGAACCAGGAAACAATTGTGGTTTTCCACGTTAGAATGAAGACATTCAAAATCAAGACAGAAACACACAGACAATATTAAACCATTAAAGAAAATAAAAAAAAAAAAAACATAAAATTTTAAAAGACACATATAAGGATATTATAGAAATGCTATAGCTGACGTTGAATAATTTATGTAATAAATCAATAAACTACAATATTCAGAAAATTATGCCTGATGATACTTGGAAATCATACCATGCTAGATGTCCACACAATATGTCCCAGAATTCTCAAACTGTGAATGCAATCAAGGTGTACATATGTGCAGATCAAGTTTTATGTTGTCTTGGAAAGGATTTCTGTATTAACATCGATGGTAGGCAAACAATACCTTCACCTCTTCATGATCTTTTTCGTTCATCACATTTACAAAATATGTACGTTGACAAACATGAAGGTCATACAGTCTTTTCACTTATAACAGAGTGGCTGGTGATGTCAAACAAATACAAGCAGTGGTAGATTAGAGAACTACTGCTCCCTCATTACAATACCAAGCACACCACATATATAAAGCAGTCCCGCCATTGGGCTAGCCAGTTTTACTTGGCCTGTTCTGTATATTTGATAACTTGATTGTTCATTGCCATAGTGAAGAATTGTTCACTTACATGATCACACTGGAAACTGGAAAGCCTGGGGTAAACCAACAACCTCCTGCAAATGACTGATGAACTTTCCCCAAAACTGTTACTTACAAACACTGTATGTACACCACATAAGTGAGAAACCAGCGAGACTAACGTCTAGGCTGTGCAAATCCACTGCAGAGTTGTTGATTAGTTACTGCCACTAAGATGCAGTGAAAGCAGACGAATATAAAATTGTCCTCTACTAGGCTGGATTTGAACCCTAGCGACTGAAAAGCATAGGAATCAATGTACTAAGTTGAATTATTTATTTATTTATATTTTTTTTTCTTAATTGGTGTTTTATCCCATACAAAAATATATATATACAGCAGCCTGCACTATGGTGAGAGGAAACAAAACATAATTCTAATTAATGCGGACACATACCTCATATTTCACGTATTTTTTCTGTCCCTCCACAACATTGGGTAAGAATAAAGGCCCTGTGAACACTCGAATGTCACTGAAACTCCGTGTGAGATCACGACAGAAGATTTCAAATCTGTTCCAATAACCGGCGTTGTTCTCATAGTTCTGCGGGACCACATTTGTCAGGTAAAACGTGGAGTTCATGGCTGCCTAGAAAATATAAAATAAATATGTCAGTTTCGCTTAAACCGTTTTCTTAAATCTGTATAGAATCATTCATTACCTGATTGGCCGATGTGAGAGACAGACAAGTCCAGGCAATGATATGCCTAGCGTACGCTGTATTATGGGCACTCCACGCATAATAATACTTACTGTAGGCTACATGCTATAACCAAATAATGCCTATCTCCACTGTTGGTCAATCAGCATAGAATCTGTATTCCTTTAACATCTATATACAAAAGGGGAACAAGGGACACAACTCGGAGATTACGCATGCGATTATCTCCCTTATCTCAGCCATGCATATACAAGGTGATCGGGCCTTAATTTGACTACTTTACTATGCCAGGCTCGACTTCTGTGGAAGTCTTGCGAGAGCCACATAAATTTGTGAGTTAGGGCCTATTATTAAACACTGCAGTCAGCGGTTAAGAATCCTCATGATCCTGCTTCAGGGCCATATCAAGAATCCTTTTTGTTGCGGAAAGCATTAGGGCTCTCATCCTGTTGGGCGCTTATACCAATCAGACTGTAAATTATGTAATATGATACTTTACCCACAAAAAGTTTAGTTTTCATACAAATTTCACGAAAAATGTTTAAGCATAGGCCAATGTTACCTTCGAAGTTCCCGAAAGTAGCCAATATATGGCTGATATTATCATTTTTTTTTTTTTTTTTTTGGAGGGGGGGGGGAGGGGTGGGGGGGCCAGGGGTGAATGTGTTGGTATGTATGCTTCAAAATAAATAATAACCAAGGGGTAAAACTGCAAAGTGACATGTTTTCCCCCTATCTGTTACTCATAAGACTGCCCGGCTCTCGGAAGATTTTTGCAAACTAGTATGCGGCTTATAAGAGTCGGAAAAAGTTTTTGGAGCTAGCACTTTTCCTGCTCATTTAAGTCTACAACTTTTAATTCATTTGTTACAAATGTATGAGACCCTTTCTTCCAGGATGAACGTCATGTATAAATGCCACTAAACGCATGGTAAAGTTGGGGAACTTCAGACGTTTGGCTAACTCCCCTTCCATATATTTATTTATTTATTTATTTGATTGGTGTTTTACACTGTACCAAACTCCCCTTCTGAAGTCCTCAACAATAAGATTGGCCCCGTCCAAACATGTACATTTGGCTTCAAGTCTTCTGACAGAGTTGAAGGGAGAATCCAGGAAATATTCTCCAGCTCTGGGGATCGTAAGCCCAAGATGACATCAATTGACACTCTCCTGCACAAAGCAGGACAGTTGAAGTTAGCAATCAGAAATAACAATTGGCTTGACCCAGTTGTAAATATTAACAATCACCCCAATATTAAAGACCCTCCCCGACGGCTCAGTGGGTAGAGCATCCACTCCCGGGGGCAGTACATGCAAGATCAATCCTAGGGTGGGGTGGCTTACTTGCCTTTGGTAAGTCGTCTCAGTAAAGGAGCACTAGATAAAAGAACAGTGGAAATCCGTCCTGTAACAAGGAGGCACATTACATGCACTCTAAGGACTCCTTCGTCGTTATACGACTCAAAAATTGATAAGTATGGCGTTAAACCATAAGCACCCACTCACCAAAAATTAACGTCACATATAAATACGTGCCTTTAACACATATACTGTTGGTAATTTTGGACTTGGTTTGCAAATATGGGCAATGTAATTGTCTCGAGAAGAGGCTACAAGTAGTTTTTCATGCTGCAGTTGTAAACTGCTGAATCACGTAGTCGTAGAACTCTTTGGAAACTGTACGCAATAAATGTTCTCGACCAGCACATGGGCCTCCATTATGTATAAGTCAAATTTGACCTACGATTGCAATTGTAACTTCAAAAATTTACAATCACCTTACAATTCCTTTGTGCTAACGGCACAACTTAGTTTTACAATCAATTCTAAACTCAAGTGCAGGGTCTACAATCGATTGTAGCTAAGATCTCTGTGCAAGCAGGCTCAGGGTTTTGAATTTGTTACTGTGTAAAAAAAATCAGTTTCTACATATAAAAATGTATATTAAAAAAAATAAGGTGACCAATAACGGCATACAGAATAGCTGTGAGTGACCTTATGTTCATATTCTCCATGGTACATGTAGATCGCCGCTAATAATCATACCTGGAGAAAATATTTAGTGCTTTTCAGACAATGGCCAATAGTGTCCAAAGTTCCATGCATTCACCCTAAAGAGTGTCTGAAGTTCCATGCATTCACCCTAAAGAGTGTCTGAAGTTCCATGCATTCACCCTAAAGAGTGTCTGAAGTTCCATGCATTCACCCTAAAAAGTGTCCGAAGTTCCATGCATTCACCCTAAAAAGCGTCCGAAGTTCCATGCATTCACCCTAAAAAGTGTCCGAAGTTCCATGCATTCACCCTAGTCTGTCCTGAAGAAGAATAACACAGCAAGCAGTCTGTCACAGTTCCATGTGTTGGTAAGTCGTCTCAGTAAAGGAGCACTAGATAAAAGAATAACACAGCAAGCAGTCTGTCCCAGTTCCATGTGTTGTCAGACCCCACACTGTAAGAAATACTTGTTCTTAGCACTCACCTAGCTGTCAGAAGTCCCCATGGGTGCCATGTGTACCCCCACAGCTGAACAAGACTAGACTCCACTCTGTAAGAAATCTTTGCTCTGAGAGCAAGTCCTGGCTGTCAGAAGTCCCCTGCAGGTGCCATGTCTCCCCAAGACCAGATCCCACTCTGTAGCAAATTCTTGCTCTGAGCACCCACCTGGCTGTTAGAACTCCCACGTGCCATGTCTCCCCAAGACCAGATCCCACTCTGTAGCAAATTCTTGCTCTGAGCACCCACCTGGCTGTTAGAACTCCCACGTGCCATGTCTCCCCAAGACCAGATCCCACTCTGTAGCAAATTCTTGCTCTGAGCACCCACCTGGCTGTTAGAACTCCCACGTGCCATGTGTCCCCAAGACTAGACCCAACTCTATAAGAAATCACTGTTCTGAGCACTGACCTGGCTATGTTTAAAGTCCCCTGCGGGTGCCATGTGGCCCCGAGACCAGCCCCCACTTTGCAAGAAATCCTTGTTCTGAGCGCTGAACATGGCTGGGATGTTCGGATCAGGCTTGAACTTGGAGTGCTTTCTATGAGCAGGACCTACAATAAGCAGGGATAAACAAAATATCTCAGGCTCTTCAGACTGATTACCTTGACACAACATAAGGTCTTTTTCTATGATTTAAATGTCTGAAATAGATTACATTTTGTCATTCATAGACTTTGCAAAACAAAAAAGTTCCTAAAATTCAACAAATTTACCATTATACAATATGGGACTGAAATTATGAATATTGTATTCACGCAGGAGATATCATCTTTTCCGATAACTTGGACTCAATTAGAGGTCATCATTTTTATTTAGAGCTCTTAAAAACGAGTGAATGACTGAACATTGAGACCACTGATGGGGCTGATCAACATATTATTAAGTACATATGCCCTAATCCCTCAACCTATTCAGCTATGAAAGAGCAACTTTTAGCGTAATTTATGTACTTTTTCACTTTGATTTTTAAGACAAATCTACCCTGGTTGGGTTGTCCAATATCAGGGCCTCCCAGAAAATATAGTATCATCAGTCTTGAATATGTTTGAATAAACACCTTGCAAACATCTGAATAGGTTGACGAATTCCAATATCTATTTATTTACATGTATTTCAAATTTGATTGTTGTTTAACTCTATACTCACTTTTCATATATAAAGTGGTACAGTAGTCAGTTTTATGGTGACCACTGTACACAGCCTTACAGTTTTACTGTCACCTTACTGCCCTTACCCATGACACTGTCTGGTGTGAGGTGGTCAGGCACCCACACAGGCACCCGCCTCACATGGTCGTACATCAGTTTGTGACCACTGTACACAGCCTTACAGTTTAACTGTCACCTTACTGCCCTTACCCAGTACACTGTCAGGGGTGAGGTGTTCAGCCACCTACACAGGCACCCGCCTCACATGGTTGTACATCAGTGTGTGACCACTGTACACAGCCTTACAGTTTTACTGTCACCTTACTGCCCTTACCCACGACACTGTCAGGGGTGAGGTGCTCAGCCACCCACACAGGCACCGCCTCACATGGTCGTACATCAGTTTGTGACCACTGTACACAGCCTTACAGTTTTACTGTCACCTTACTGCCCTTACCCACGACACTGTCAGGGGTGAGGTGCTCAGCCACCCACACAGGCACCGCCTCACATGGTCGTACATCAGTTTGTGACCACTGTACACAGCCTTACAGTTTTACTGTCACCTTACTGCCCTTACCCACGACACTGTCTGGTGTGAGGTGCTCAGCCACCCACACAGGCACCGCCTCACATGGTCGTACATCAGTTTGTGACCACTGTACACAGCCTTGCAGTTTTACTGTCACCTTACTGCCCTTACCCAGTACACTGTCTGGTGTGAGGTGCTCAGCCACCCACACAGGCACCGCCTCACATGGTCGTACATCAGTTTGTGACCACTGTACACAGCCTTACAGTTTTACTGTCACCTTACTGCCCTTACCCATGACACTGTCAGGTGTGAGGTGCTCAGCCACCCACACAGGCACCCGCCTCACATTGTTGTACATCAGTGTGTGATCACTGTACACAGCCTTACAATTTTACTGTCACCTTACTGCCCTTACCCACAACACTGTCCGGTGTGAGGTGCTCAGCCACCCACACAGGCACCCGCCTCGCCTGGTCATAAGCAAGAGCATGACCACTGTATGATCGCACCACAGGGCCTCGGTCAGGGACTCCATACTTTAGGATCTCACGACTCGTATCTAGTTGATGGATGTCCTCTAGCAAACGAAAACAAAGTACGGCCCGCATGAAAACACATCAAATGTGAAAATATTGGTATACTTATTCACCAGAAATGACCCTCACCCTGTTGGGGGGTTGGAACCAACAGCTTTAATAAGGGACAAACTTTGTATGTCATCAGTCATTACTGAAGCCAGAATTTCGAATACCAGAAGTCTATGACAACTTGTAAAGGATGGACTTGACCACATAATTTGGCGAAGACTACCAAGTGTTGGCAGAAAAAATGCATAAAACCAGCCTAGGGATTTTGAGAGTCACATTACTAAGATTAACGTAACGCATTAAACTCAACTTAACATTTACAGGCCCATGCAGGGGTAACTGTAATAAATCTGGACAGCAACCATATAATTTCCTAACCCTGATTGCATTTCACACATGGTACATTCATTCACTCCTTATTCATTTAGTTCACCTAGTGAGTGGTCTGTGTCCACCACAGATGACACGGGCAGATTGCTGTCACTGAGATGCGGCCGTTCACAGCGAAGTCCCGGCGGGGAAAGAAGACCGTACCACACTGCACAACATGATAAGGACAACGCTGAGCCGGACAAAAATCCACGACTGTACGACCCAAACACACGCATGCTACACTAACGCTCTCTCAGGTATAAAGTGGTATAAAATATCCTGTAAATCTCGGTGAAAATCGTCTAATCTATTTCAGTTTGTGCTGAAATCGTTTAGAAACACGTCTTGCTGGTTTGCACATGGCGCAAAAAAGAAGCAACATGAGTGTATAGCCAAACCGAGGCTGCGTTTCGGGGGATTCCCCAGATGAGGCTCTCTACGATACGATGATCGCAAGCCATGGTGCAGTGAGCATAGTCTTACAGACCTGTATGTATCAGGTAACAAACAACAACAACAAAAAACAAAAACAAAAAAAACCATCCCTCTTATAAATTCGCAATTATTCAAAATGTTTTAGACTTGTACTTTACACAAATCATTTGATGCCTTCAAAAACCCTAAATTCCCACCATAAAAAATTCCCTCTTTTCTTCTGTAAAGGCAATAGACCTTCAAAAAGCATATTTAATATTAGTCAATAATGACTTTCTAGTTCATGTTCTGCCTTCTGAGTATTTGTGAAGTATTCTTCAGTAGGTCTACTACCAGTGAACCCTCCAATTTTTACGTGCCTGAGAAATTTAAATTCTGTTAAGAATTTTGAAATTCTTTGTTTTCTCGAGATCAGTTAAGACTGTTCACGAAGCTTTTTAAAGGGACATAGTGAAAAATTTCTCCGAAGATGCTCATCTGTGGCTGTGATATTTAAGCCAGTCCCCAGCTTTCCAAGTAGGAGCCCAAACGCCCTAAATTCGGGGTACTGACTTTAAACGTGTTAATTATTTTTGTCGATTTTTTCATGGCTCCGCACTCTTTTAATTACCAAGGGGTATCAGTTAACTTTGAATGGCTGAAAAATCGTCTAATGTGCTGTGACACACTTATAAACTTTTTTAAATTACCGGTGTGTCGATTCGGTGGCCCAACTTTGCTATTCAAGAATACGTCTGTGGCAATCTAGGGTTGGGGGTCTGGGGGTCTAATGTGCTTTTAAAAACTCTTTTTTTTTGCTGCAATTCACTTTCACGGCTCTATATACTTCAGACCCCATCTCTCGGTGCCCAAAAGTGGCTGAGATTTCATGTACCGCAGTCTAGGGTCGCGGGACTTCCGGGGCCTAGGCTGCCCCTGGACCCTCGCCTAATGGGTTGTGATAGGTGGCCCCCTCCTCCCCCCACTTTCAATTCCTTTCCGACGCCACCGACTACCTAATTATATCTAACTAAATAACCCAATAAAATCACCGCCATGAAAAAGAATTTATTCTCGACTACAGTGTTTAAGAGGGTAAATACAAATCAAAGTACATGTAAGTAAAATATGAATCAAAACACACACTACTGATTGTTGCAAGCCCTCCATATATTGGGATAGTGGAATTTTTACTGCTTGTAAATATTTATTCCCTTTGTACTTGTAACGGTCTGTTTCAGGGGAGGCTACTCTGACGAGCAAACCGATAGGCAACACATACCACGTACTGTACGTACATCTGTGCGTGTGAGGGTGACGTTTATTGGGCATGGCGTTAATGGTTTATAACACACTCACCGTGCCGATAAACGCACAGGGAGGATGTCAGTGCCCCACTCAGCACCTGCTGAACCCACTTTGTCTTCATCAACGACTGACGCTGAGCCGAGCAACAATATGCGAGTTTCGAGAATGGAGATGCTGTATTTGATGAGGGCAAGAGTTCGATCCCGACTAGAGGCACTCTGAAAGTAACAGCGTCTTTCTTTTCTTTAGCTCTATTTTATTATTTTCATCAAATCATTTATCTGCATTATGGCACCAAATTATTGAGCACACCCAGTGTGCTAAGTCACCCTGTTAGTACAAAAATGATCGTCGGCCTCAAAGTCTGAAGACCAGGGATCAAACCCGGATCAGGTTATATGAAATGCTTCAAAAATGGTACATATTGTGGCCTTGCTTAGTCCTCAGCACCAAGAGGTTATAGCAAGGAAAGAGAACTGTTTGCCCTGGTGTCAGTATGATATAAATGGGTGAGCAGGACAAACAAACCAGACATGACATCCCATCCTGGCGCAGGATGGACAAACGCGCCAGACATGGCATCCCACCCAGACGCAGGATGGACAAACACATCAGATATGACATCCCACCCAGACGCAGGATGACATCAGATATGACATCCCACGCAGGTACAGACAGGATAAACACACCAGACATGACATCCCACCCAGACGCAGGATGGACAAACGCAGCAGATATGACACCCTACCCAGATGTAGGATGGACAAACACACCAGACATGACATCCTACCCAGACGCAGGATGGACAAACACATCAGACATGACATCCCACCCAGACGCAGGATGGACAAACACATCAGACATGACATCCCACCCAGACGCAGGATGGACAAACACATCAGATATGACACCCTACCCAGATGTAGGATGGACAAACACATCAGACATGACATCCCACCCAGACGCAGGATGGACAAACACACCAGACATGACATCCTACCCAGACGCAGGATGGACAAACGCGGCAGATATGACATCCCACCCAGACCCAGGATGGACAAACACATCAGACATGACATCCCACCCAGACGCAGGATGGACAAACACATCAGATATGACACCCTACCCAGATGTAGGATGGACAAACACACCAGACATGACATCCCACCCAGACGCAGGATGGACGAACACATCAGACATGACATCCCACCCAGACGCAGGATGGACAAACACACCTGACACGACATCCCACCGAGACAAAAACACCACAGAGTCAGACAACATTCTTGACGGAATTTCGTTGGAACCTCATCAGAATGTCGCATTTTCGTCCTAATCTCGATTGATTAAATCTCGCACTCTTTTTCAAATATCGCCTTTCCTGTTTTGAGGAAAATGTGTAGGAGAGGAAGCATGCCCGCATCCGGTTTCAATAACAAACACACCAGCCACATCTCATCAAAGCTTATAATGACCAAAGACTTCTGACACTACATCCACCCATTTTTAGATACCCCATCACATATGAGAGCTCAACCAGGCTAATAACGACCAAAGGCACCAGAAATGACATCTTACAAAGTCTTAGGACACCAAAAGACACCAGACATGACAAACACCCAGGAACCTATCACTGGAACCACCCCAAACATACAGAGCCTGAAACAACAAAGAAGTCGCCAAGAACAAATGTTTTTGTGTGCACAGACGACAAAACTTGGTGTAGGTACGGAAGCCTATTGGTGCCAGTGTAAATTAAAAATGTGTCCAGCTAAGGATTGCTATTCCCTTTTACTATCATTGTTATTCTTACGGATTACTATTCCGTTTTCACAAATAACTAAATCGTTATAAAGAATTACCAAATCGTTTTATAACGGATTGGCTATACGTTATAACGATTTGCAAATGATTTAACGGATAACTATTCCGTTTTCACGGATTACTGATTCGTTTTCACGGAATAGCAATCCGCTGAAACGATTTGCTAATTCGTTATAACGATGTAGAAATTTGTTAAAACGGAATAGTAATCCGTAATAAAAATGGTAACTGTAATAATAATAGTAATCTAAACGAATAAGCTGGACACATTTTTTAAAATTTACAGTGGCATCAATAGACGTCCGTATATAGAGGCCTACTTGATCATGTGTTTGTCTACAGTTTTGATACTCCTGCAAAAAAAAAAAAAAAAAAAAAAAAGCGGGCACGAATCACTGTGCTACGACATAGCATGTCATCTGAAAGGGTATTAATTTGATAAACGAGCCCCCAGCTAAAGGTTTATTAGATTCTCAGGTATTAATTACCTTGATTAGTTTGATGCCTTAGGCGAAAACCATTGGTCTTCACGCCGTTCTAACTGACAGCCGTGTGAAAGGCGTTTACCGCATATCTATGCAAAATACAGAAACCCATCGAAAAATAGCATGAGCTCCCTGACGCACAATTGCAGACGTCGCGACTGGCGCATCCAGAGGCGACACTGCGGAGGAATATCTTGCAGGCTGCGAAGGGCTTAGAAAGGTTCCAACCTAGTTAAAATCTGCAGTACAGTTCAGTTGGCACCTTGCCAAACACCAAGTTTTCGTTCTTAATCAACTTGCATAGAGAGTAGAGAGTTTTTATTCTGAGAATCGTTTGGGTGATAGCTGTGTTTCCTTAGAATGACTGTTTGGCTGATGAAAAACGACGTTTTCAAGGGCCTTTCATTTATATGAAGGAGCGGAGGTTTAGGGTGTGGAGAAAGCGGTGGAGGTTTAGGGTGTGGAGAAAGCGGCGGGGGTTTAGGGTGTGGAGAAAGCGGTGGAGGTTTAGGGTGTGGAGAAAGCGGCGAGGTGTGTGGAGAAAGCGCAGTGCCCGGAGTACACCATGGACCTTCAGGTTTCATTAAAATACTACGAAATATTAGCGATTTCTGAGTTAAGCAAATTCGGGTGTTCTTGAGCAGAAATAAAGGCTTGATGTGGCCAACAGTGGGCCTGTTCATATTTTCAAGCATATATATAAAGTCGTTTACTGGCAAAGACAAACCTTTGTAAATTTTCTAAATCAATACATATCCAAAGATTAATGCGAACATGAAGTCAAAAATAATGTGTGTCTCAACCGAAAGGCTAGAACAGTGTTCAGAATACTTTCAATTATTTTCTTACATTCTTTTCTTACCAACAAATTCCACAAAAGCAATTGTTTTTAAGCTGGTTTTTGAGACAATATTTTAAAATGGATTTTCACATTATTTTGATTGTCTGAAACTTGCTGGAATGATCCTAGCGGAATTCATAGAATGATAATTTCACAGAAAATAATTGATAATTTTCAAAATTTTCCGTAGAAAATTGGCGGAAATTCTTGCCAAAACAGCGATAATCCGTTATACAGAAGGCGTTCCAAAAGGAAATGAAATGAAAACAGTTTTGTGCTATGCTTTGAGTGGAACTGACTCAATTCGTCACAGCGTTTATGCTCACTTTAAATAGTTACCGAAGGTCAATGTAATATACGGCATATTTATTTATCTACTTCTTTCATTGGTACTTTACTTATACGACTTCGGCCAGAATAGTGGTGAGAAGAAACCAAGCAGGAAGAGCTCGACGGAATCCAACGCCCATCCGCAGATTGCGCGCATGACAGGAGCTGAACTCACAGCGGTATCGTTGGTGAGTGGCTCTTGGGTCATTGTGCTGCGCTAACACGCTAATCACTCTACCACCAAAAACCCTCTAAAGCACACATATATATATATATATATATATATATATATATATATATATATATATATATATATATATATATATATATATATATATATATGTATGTATGTAGATACCTGTGTTGTACAGGTCTCATGTACATATATAACTGTCAAATAACGCTCGTCATATAGGGGCCGTCTAGGAGAAGAGTGTGTGATAAAATAATTGACCGAGACACACGACAGACAGAACAGATAAATAATGAAGATTTGCCTTTTTTTGGTCTCTTTTTTTTGCCGGTACCCGCAGTGAATCTTTTCTTGCTTCGTAATATCTCAAAAGTAACAGTTAATATAAGCGCTAAAAGAGATGGCCATTCAAATCGGTAACTATAACTCAGTTTTATATGAAATTAAACCATGCGGCTATTGTGTCAAAACTGACACGTGTTTTAAGGCACTTTTGTGAGAAGACAAGCGATTTCCGTGCGTTGCCATTAAACTGTCTACGCCTTTAGTTTAACATCTGGTGGGAGTGAAACTCTAACTGTAAGCCTATATGTAATTACGTCAAGTCAAAGATGGCACCTCGTGAAGATCCTTAAAAGGCTCTTCTACATGTATAAGTCAATTACATGAAAGGTTCTTCACATAAATGTGCAAAGGATTATTGTAATATATGTAGGCTTTAAAGAAACACCAGGACATAGACCAAAGAATCATCAGGACATACTTATTTATTTATTTGATTGGTGTTTTACGCCGTACTCAAGAATATTTTACGATGGCGGCCAGCATTATGGTGGGTGGAAACTTGACAGAGCGCGGAGGAAAACCACGACCATCCGCAGGTTGCTGCAGGACCTTCCCACGTACGGCCGGAGAGGAAGCATCACGACATAGACTAAGATAAGATTTGATAGTATTTTTGAGATGGATTTAATATAAATGTATACACATTGTTCAGAATTGGCCCTTTTTATGAGACACTATTTCTCATGCATTATCCACCATGCTTCAGCTAGTCGAAGGAAACCATCACCCCTCACATTCTACGACACCGCCATACATATTTTACTTTACCAGTACATCATATCTGTTCACTGCGAGGAGTTTGGACAGTCTATGTCGCTCGCCGCAGTAAGGAAAGAGAGAGATATACGTGTGTGTGTGTGTGTGTGTGTGTGTGTGTATGTGTGTGTGTGTATATATATATATATATATATATATATATATATATATATATATATATATATATATATATGTCGGAGTTGCGTGTTTTACTGCCATCAGACGGGATGTCAGACTGTACCGGAACTAATGACACGTCATAGACAGCCCCAGTCCGCCCAATAGGCGTCCAGGCCGTAAATCAATGCTGAACCCTAGCCATATTAATGTCCATTAGAACGAGTAAGGTATATCATCAGTGCTGCCACTCCGACCATTGCCGGAAATAATACCATATTTTAGCCCGGTGCAGTTTGTCTGCTGGTATATTAGGCCTACTGGTATACCAACATTAACCGTGACACCTGGCATGGGGAATTGAATATGTTAGCGCACGCAGCGTGACTTGTGTATATAAAGCCATAAATCTATGCTTCATGCAGAACGAACAGAGATTGTCTCGTAACACTCTTAGCTCGCCTGCGTGCATTCATTCTTCAATTGTATGTTGGTTTAATGGTAGATTTACCTGTAAGTGTTTTGGAACTTAGTGTATACAGGGGACATATCTTCATGAATCGTCATTTTTGGTTGAGGGTTGGTGTTTCTGATTTCAACAAAGAGTTCATGATTACATTCAAAAGTTTTAGTGTCATTAATAATTCAACGCGATTGTTTTGGCATGCTTTCTTGTTGTCACGCAATCGCTGTCTGCTCATCATAGTCTTGATGATACGTCAGTGCAAAGTGGTATTATGCAGTCGTAGATATAACAATATTTAATTATCTGTTTTTCTTTTCTTTCTTTTTTTTTGGCATGTCATCGGTATTTTACGCCCAGAAATGGTTATTTGCTCAGTATGTTTTCTATCATCCTCTCGGTGTTGTATATTACGTCTAAGCATTCAGTAGAATACTGTGGCCTCCGTGGCCGTGGTGGTTAGCACCCCAGCGCGGCGCAATGAGCCTCTCGCCAATGAGTTCAAATCCAGTTCAAGCTGGAGTTGAGAAACAGACTTGAACTCCAGTGAATTCAAGTTCAGCTCATGCCGGTTTCGTTTCCGGTCGTACGTACTGATGGCCGTGGGTTTCCATATACTTATGCTTGTGGTTCTGTTGACATGACCATCCGCAGGCTGCTGCAAGACCTTCCCACGTACGACTGGAAAGGGAGCCAGCATCAGCTAGATATGAACTTCCTGCGACCGCATTGGAGTGAGGCTCTTTGGTCATTATACCGCGCTGGCGTGCTAACTCCCTCGGCCATTGGCTATATTTAAGCACTGAGGTTTGTTAGGTCTTAAGGTTATGTTTCACCCCTATGTTTTAGCGCTTACTTTGATATGTTCATGCCGATGAATATGTATAAATGCGAAGATTTCTTATACTCATGCTAATGGTTAAGTGCTAAGCCTTGTTATAGTTATATATCAGGTTACAGTTAGCTGTTAAACATAACTATAACCATATCCCTAACAAAGCCTAAGTCCAGACCGCTTCGGTTGCCTAAGGGTTAGAGCATCCGCCTCAAGTCGGGAGAACCGGGATCAAACCTGGATCGGGTCATACCAATGATTTTATAATGGTGCTTGTTGTTGCCTCGTTTGACGTTCAGCACTGAGAGGTTAGAGCAAGGAAATAGGACTGGTTGACCCGGTGTCAGTATAATGTGACAGGGTGGCGTGTCATGCCTGGTGTCTTCGGCATTATACTACAGTGGCGGAAGCCCTGCCACAAGAAGACAGTGTGTGTACACACACCTAATGACTCCTCGTCGTCGTAAGTACGATGTAAAAACCCCGAGCATTCATTCATTCATGCCGGGCTTAGTCATGGCTATACTTAAGCGTCTGCTTTAGCGCTTAAACATGGTCATAAGTCTTTGTTATATTATATTTTGTCGTCGACTGTTTATTGTTAGCAACAATTCAGGAACAGTGAGAGTGCGAGAATCTCCAAATTCCCTGTCCAAAGACGGATTTGAACCCACACCTCGTGTCCTGTCTCCCCACGATATTTCTGAAATAATGTATATGGTTGTATTTTAACTGTGTTTCAGTCTACTATTCGTGTAGAGACACCTTCTGATTAATATATATTGCTATAGCTTTGAGTTCCTAGTTATACATGTCTTCATGATGGATTGCAGTGATGTATTAATGTAATAATATATGCAGAAACTGCCAAAGCCAAGATAATTGGAGGTGGAAAGCGGAAGAATAATCTGCATGAATATCAGATATTAACTAAAACAGATAAAGAGGAAGGCTTTGCATGCAAACTGCGTGTGGGCCGAAATATTACCCGGTCAGAGAAAGTAATCCAATCAGGTATGAGTCAACAGGGAAATCATTGTGCCCGGACTATGTTCCATGAGTGGCTCCGGGAAGGAGATGCAGTATTAAACCACACCATATACCCCACATTATTGCACGAAAAACTGGAAACAATAAATGGATTAATCGGCAACCCTGCAGAGTGCCACTTCTGGTGTGTTAACTGGTGTGTGAATCCGGTCGAAACTAGGGGGGAAATGGAGCGGATTGCAGCAGGATTAAAAGCCCACAACAATCTGCCTCGGTTCATCCTCAGTGTATCCGTCCATTGCAGCATGTGCACATTTCCTGCAGTTTCACGATAGGCGCTCCGAGCTGAAGCAATGGCGCAGGTCCCAGAGGCGTTTCCAAGAAACACGCCATTTTGTGCGGAAAAACAGAGGCGTTAGTCACTAGAAGAGTTGAAGAGGGTGATGCCTCAGTCGGTATTTAAGCCCAGGTGATACGTAGTCAACAGTTCGAATCTTTCATACGAAAACTACATCTAAATAAAAGATTGAACACAGGCCTTCAGGTCTAGTATGCAGAAAATTTTGTGGGATATATGCCAAAAAAAGTAGGCCTATAATGACGTACAAAATGCCCAAACTTTAATCATTTAAACTGTCATTTTCAATGATAGCAGAAAGTACAAGAAAAACTGAATGAAAAGCCAGCTAAATATACCAAGGAACTGTCGTCTCTTAATCTGTAACAAAGCTCTGAAAGTCGAGAATATGACACAGTCAAAAGATTTGAATGTTTTTAGAATGATTATCTGAACTGACCCTTGGCTCTGTTTTACAATCATCACCAACTTTGATACTGCCAGTATTTAGTCGGCAGGTTCCTCCTCCTGACTTAAAGCCACAGCAGTCTCCGCCTCTTCATTCATGGTGGGTTGGCCTTAGAATGATGCCTTCATGTGTACGGTTAGACCACATTGTTATATTAACATCCTGTGATTTACTCAATTCAGCCAGCAGTCATCACCATGATCATTTCTATTCATTACGTCAGTTAATTATTTACTTTGGCTTTATGTAATTATTTGGTTGTTCTTAAACGTTACACTATAAAAAAAAATACTTATACTATGCCCTGCTCAGTTTCATGGGCCAGCTCGCAGTAAACCCAGGGACAATGGCATGTTACTTGCAAACTCTCTCACAAGAGACCTATACAGACATGCACATCATGTAACTATATAATCAGTGGAAGTTCTCACGAACGTTAGACAGTGCAGAACATCCACGGAATCTATAGAAATTCTCTGCCCAGGGCTGGGATTGAAAGGGCACCTGCTACAGCGTTTGAAAGCCTAATAAGCATGTATAACAATTGACCATGACACATTCTCACTTCACGTAAGTGTGTACCTTGACATTAACATCAAGTAATATACATACATGTATACATATACGTTAATATTTCGTATAGCCTAGCGTTGCAGATGTACATTATTTACGGTGTGTGTCACATCAGACTTCAGCCAGCTGTATGTCTACATGTACATAACATTCACGGATTCCTCTCATGAGTCTTAAGCGCAGATTAGCATTTAATATGACATAAAGACAGATGGCCTGGGGGGTAAACAAATATGTGCACGATCACAGCTAGGCTTGCCCCCAGGGGAAATACCAATACACGCTGGTGACACGGCCGTCTTTTAAACCGATACGACAGGCCAACATAAAGAATGCAAATGTAAGCAATTAAAAGGCAGGGATGTGTCTTATGAAGACCTGGATTTAGCCATAGATATCTATTGCCTCTAAGGCGACACCCCGTATCCTATTTACGGTCGCCGAGTGGAGCGCTCTTTCTGGTTTTAGAAAACGCATCCAGCTGTGACGTCATCGTGCGCGTTGAGTCGATTAAATCGTCACTTATGATTATTTAGAAATCAGGTGTGTTACGGCTGCTACATTCTGTGTGTACTTAGACACGAACACATATATTTATTAGTTATTTACGCTTAGCATCAATACATTTACATTTAATGTTTAATAAACGTTATTTAAGCCCGCACAGTCATGGCACAACGTATCTTCTGTAGTAAGGTGAGAAAGAAGCAGGATGGTACCCGGGCAATCTGTTTGTCTGTCTCTATGTATGTGCGTATGTATGTGTGTGTATGTATATGTGTATGTATGCACATATATATATGTTTGTTTCCATTCTATATTTATTGATTGTAATTTGCATGGTCTCTCTACTAGGTATTTCCATTTTCACTGATAAGCTTCATAAAGTTTTAAATAAAACCGAAATATTGAATCATGCATCGCCTTGTACCTTTTGTTGGAGATTTTCAAGCCTTGGTAACAGAAAAAAGTATATAGGCCTATTACTCAACAAGCAAGCGCTCAACAAGCTGTGCGAACTAGGTCGGTACCTAACATGCATCTGAGCAAGCTACACAACAAAGTAGGCTGCTACTCAACGAGCAAGCATTCAACAAGCTGTTCGAACTAGGCCGCTAGATAACATGCACCTGAGCAAGCTAAACAACAAAGAAGGCTGATACTCAACCAGCAAGCAATCAACAAACTGTGCGAACCAGGCCGTTACGTAACATGCACATGATCCAGCTAAACAACAAAGTAGACTGATACTCAACGAGCAAGCGTTCAACAAACTGTGCGAACCAGGCCGTTACGTAACATGCACCTGATCCAGCTAAACAACAAAGTAGGTTGATATTCAACGAGCAAGCATTCAAAAAGCTGTTCGAACTAGGCCTGTACATAACATGCACCTGAGCAAGCTAAACAACAAAGTAGGCTGATACTCAACGAGCAAGCGTTCAACAAACTGTGCGAACCAGGCCGTTACGTAACATGCACCTGATCAAGCTAAACAACAAAGTAGACTGATACTCAACGAGCAAGCGTTCAACAAACTGTGCGAACTAAGTCGGTACCTAACATGCACCTGAGCAAGCTAAACAACAAAGTAGGTTGATACTCAGCGAGCAAGCGTTCGACAAACTGTTGGAACTAGGCCGTTACGTAACATACACCTGAGCAAGCTAAACAACAAAGTAGGCTGATACTCAACGAACAAGCTCTACAAACAACGTCGCTACCTAACATGCACGTGAACAAGGAAACCGCTACTAAACATGCACGCTACCTAACATGCACGTGAACAAGTGTCAACTTGAAGTTGGGTCAACAAGTTAAGTAGTCTGGACCCGGTCTTCAACTTTGTTCAACAAAATGGCGGCACCAAAGGCGAAAGAGAGAAAGTGGTCTCACGATGAGACATTTTCGTTGATACAGGAGTTTGAAAAATACCTTGCCTGTATAACACTCTCTCTAAATATTACAAAGACACGGACTTTGAAATACAGGGACTTTGAAACGGGCACAAGAAATCATTGTGTCTCGTGCATCGGAGAGAAAGATAGAAATTTCCCACCAATTTATCGAAAGTTTGGTTTAAAAAAAAAACAGTGAGACAACAGTGGTGGACAATGCTGACTTATTTGATTTGTAGTGTGAACGAGATACTCAACTTACCTCAACAGTATTCAACTTGGTTTTGAGTCAGCAAAAGTTGAACGATGTTGCATAGTCTGAACGGAGCTTAAATTCTGAACAACATTTACAACAAGCAACCTGTACAGAAGGCCGTACTCATGCACCTGAAAAGCCAGCTAAAGTAACGAGGAGGCAACGTGGACACCCTCACATTTGCAAAAGGAACAAGTCGTATACATTTCATCCGAAAGGTAACAACGGGAATACAGAAAGAAAGCATGCAAATGATTGTAAAAACATTTGAGTACTTTCTTCTGTGACTTGTT
This sequence comes from Liolophura sinensis, assembly GCF_032854445.1. Classification (NCBI taxonomy): domain Eukaryota; kingdom Metazoa; phylum Mollusca; class Polyplacophora; order Chitonida; family Chitonidae; genus Liolophura; species Liolophura sinensis. The sequence goes on along the minus strand of NC_088305.1, from coordinate 16,378,627 downwards.
ACGACAAGAGAAGATTATATAATTATAATTTCTCCCATAATTTATTTCCTGTCTTAAAGTAGGAAATTGTAAATTCCTGCACTCTCAATATTCGTGGGAATTTGACAATAGGCGGTCGACTATCCACCCCATCCAACGTCGCCAAGTTTTGATGGCCAGCATAAGCACTTCCTGTTGTGCCATGTTGTCCACCACGTCTGTCTTTATAACGAAGGCGTATAACCAATACCAACAACTGCCAACATCGTATGGCGGTGTTGAACTGTGTTTTGACACAATGTTGATAAATTGGAGGAAAGTTCAAGGTTATTTCCCTCCAGTCGTCAGAAAAATGAAGTTCATCCAGAAGACATATTTACATTTTCGACAGAAATTATAGCTCTAGTCCCCGGATCACGAAGCGGTCTTAGACGTATGTAAAAATTTCAATCATCAAATTTAGTATGTCCTGTTCCATTATTTTAGCAGAAATTTGTTGCGCAATAATTCATCCAGAATTTACATTGTCAGGCAATATTTTGACCTTTGCATAAGAAGTAACAATTTTGAAGTGATTTGAAATTTGGACTTAAGCCTAATAATATCGCTTCGTGATCTCAGGGCCTGGCTGTTGAAATATTGCCCATGTGTCGTCAAGCCATGATCATTCATTCATTCTTTTTAACTTTTGAGACCGCCATTTTGTCCAGGTCACGCGTCTTAATAATATCACATGATTCCAAGCTGATCTTCGATTGGCTGATCAGGTGCAACACAGTTCAACAAAGTTGTAAGGAATATACACGCACAAACATGACGCAACAGTGTTGGTTGGTGTTGTCCGCTACTGAACTGTTCCGGACCACGTACAATATCCATGATACACGACCTAACTTATGCTTGTACAGCAAAAATTGGGATTTTGGATGTTGTCAAAGAGGCTTAACTGTCTACAGCGGTAATTTGCCTTCCATCGGCGTGTCAGCGGTTTACTCCGGGAACTCTGGTGTTCTCCACCTGTAAACGGACCGCCATTGTATAACTGAAAAGTTCTTCAGTATGGAGTCAGTGGCGGGCTGACGGACGAGATGTCCTCATCCGGCTTCATTAGTCAAGCAAGAATCAAATGAAAAACTAAAGTCGAGAAAGAAAACAATGGAGCATGCATTAGAATGAACACAGCCGCAAATTATGTTATGAAATCTGGTATAAAGAAATGTGTCAACCAAGTGATCGGGTATATTAGCGGTATAACGTATTTATAGCCCCAACAATCATGCAGTATGCAAGCTACTCTTGCCTGTAACTCAAAGTTAAGGTATAGTTAATTCTTTAGATACTCCTATTAATATTGGTTACCCACATAACATAACATAAAATAATATAGTATATAGTTGGTGTTCAGTTCTTAATAATAATCAAAATTATTATTAATTCAAGGCACTTGTTCTATGTAAAGTGTATGCCGTCACAATTCAGTGGGACTCATTAAGACAGTTCCTTGCTGCCATGGTCACTGTATTCAGCACAAATAAAATACACATTGTACAGTACACAGATATACCAGACATGTAGGCCAGCTAAAATCTTTCATTATTTTTTAACCTGAATAAACAAAATATATCCCCCGCTGAAAACTTACAAGGGGGCAATTAACTGCAGATGAAATTTCCTGATGATTCGCAAGCCGATACTACCGCCGCGTGGAACTGCACAGAACCTCCGCTGTAGGCAAGATTGACACGAGTCACTGGTTGTTTGTCGCACTGGCAGACATTTACACGCACGTGAACAGGCTTTTGTATATGTCTCTATTCTGTGTACGCATGCCATGAACTATTGAAAGAACAGAACAAAATATGATAACGTGCACAGATGTATCGCCAAAGATGCAAGCTGCATATATTACACCGCACATATCCAGTTGCACACTAGGGCTGGCAGGTGCCAATTAAACAAAACTGATGTTTCTCAGTGTCTAAATTAGGATGAATTATAGGTAATGTTTGTGCGTTTTACAGTTCCCGATAAATGTTTACAAGCAACGATTAAGGTGATTTACCTCCAAATTAAAGACACAATTGAAAATAAGACACATATACCTTGTATTCGTGTGTAAATGTTACGCACTATGAACTTAGCAATACATGTGAACGTTGTACATTTACTTATTTATATTTGGTTGCTGTTCAAGACTTTTTCGCTTAATTTTATGGCTATGGCCTGGTCTGTAGAAGCAGAAAACAGGAGTACCCGCAGCAAAACAATCTAGCACACATTACAACGTAAAGCCGCGATAGAAACTGCCGACGCCTGGAATCGAGCTCGCGAACATGAGTTTGGCTGTCAGACCGCCAGCACTTCAGCCGTTTGAGACAAAAATAGCCCCAGCGCAATCCTTTAGTGGAATATATAAAATATAAAGATGATAGAATGTGACAGGGTTCGAGCTTGAGTAATGAAAGAAAAATAAATGAATGAAGGAATATGGCTTAACGTGAGGTAGTTCTGAGTTCATTTGGCTATGTTCCCAGCTTATAGCTTCCACATAGCTTCCGCTCTGAATCGTTACATAACCTGGAACTCGGTCCGATCGACTGTGCTGCCCTTTAAGATTACGGAACACTTCTTTTTGTCACGTACAGCGTTGGCATTTCAAGCAATTTTGAATTCATATCGCCTTACCATGTAGGAATAATAAAGACTTAAGCGTCAGAACTTTGCACACCGCCATTTTAGAATCACGTGACTCCGTTGTTATGGTAGACTCGGCTGCTCATCCCAGTCTTATGTTTTTTCGCAATAGTTTTATTATAGTGATGATAGACTCCAGAATAATTTATCAGTTAACCTTATAATCTCATTGGTTCCAATTCAATCGCTCCACGAGTTTATCTTCTTTCCCGGACGATGCCAAGTGCGGCCGATTCGAATTAAAAATGGCGATTGATGAAGTTTGTCTTGCTGCCGATGCATGAGGTAGCCAACATTTGCGATAATTGTGACGTTATGGTGTTTATTATTCATAAATACCAAGGAGATATGAAGTCAGAATTACTGCAGAATTAGAGAAGACATATTTTGGTAGCCTACAGTGTCGACATATTGAGGACAGCACAGTCGAAAAAACCGAGTTCCACGTTAATGAATGGAAAAGTAGGCTATAAATCAGGGCGCAGTTTTTCAAAAGTGTATAAGCTAAGACTGGTATTAAGTCATATCTTATATTAAAAAATTTAGCCAACCTTCGCAGCCAGTGTAGTTGTCCAAAATCAAAGTATAACAGCAGCAGCTGTTGTTCACACTGAATGTACTGGTATGCAAGCCCTAGTACAAAATAGAAGACTTGTCTTAAAGTTAAATCTTGTACCGGTACTTAGCCTTGAACCAATTTTGAACGACTGGGACCAGTGTTTCTGAAAGTTAAGCTGTGGAGTATGTTAAGGCATGTTATGTTCAAATTCATGTTTTAATACTTCATTGTGGCAATAATTGCATGAAAAAAAAGTATTATAGAATCTGACAAATACTGATTTTATTACTCCCAGCTTTTCATTTTAAGCATTTGTATTTTTAAATAAGTGTAACGGTATAAAGAAGAACCTGCAAGACCATACATGTTCATACTATTCGCGTACTTCGATCGGGAGAAAATGAAAGAGTGCTCGCTGATCTAGAACCATGCAATAACAATTGTCACTTTAAAATTCACAGCAACATAATTTCGGCAACATCCAATCTTTACTGAAAATATACTTTACAAACAAACAATCAAAATGCTGATGTAAATGTTGCTGAAAACTTGTTACTGTAGCTGTGTCATTAAAAATATTTATGTTCGCTTTTGTTTACCCGGTTAAAAACGTCAATGAAAAAGGTGCCTTTTGGGATATAATGACACGCCAGCAATTAGCCAACCGATATCTTTCTACTATGAAGACAAATATACATTCAGCGGTTAAAATAAACTTCTGCACACGTCTAAAATGTCACTGCAGATAGCTGGGAAGGCTGTAATTAAAACACGTATATGAAAGCTGTTTGGATTGAATAAAGTTATACCGTTTAAGACCTGACATTATTTTTTCCCTTAAACACCTAAAAGAGCGTTATTTAAAAGGGGTTTTGTATGCCATAATATAGTACAAACAGACCGTGTGAAATGCCGGCTGACATTTTAACGTCACATCTGCGAACACGGTTCCGCAAAAGGTAGCGGTACCATCGGATTATATAGGAACATGTGTTTGCATATGCACTGCAAAGTGTAGCTTTGAGCGTATATTTACCATGAAGGCGTATATAGACCCGTCTCGCCATCGCCGTCATTCGGTCGTTTTGCCCTATTTTGTTTTGTGCCGGCAGTGTTTTGTAGAAGAATGCGAGAATTTTATGACGGGTGCTAAACAAACAGCCAATTTAGGCGACACGGTTTCGTCAACTTGGCGAACGTGGTGTGTCAATGGATGTTCGGTCTGTTAATGAGGCTGGAAAAAGGTTGACACGTCCATGGACAGGCAGTTGGGTACAGGTAAAGGTGACGGTAGCCCTGGATGACTATGTTCGCTTTATATATTTGACCGCGCTCGCATGGTCGTGGTTGGGTTCTATTGAAACCTGTAGGAAGCTTCGTAAAATTTCCGTCCTACAGAATATCTATAAGAAGGCCCGCAAGCTAGAGACCACGTGATAGTAGTAACAGATGTCCTGGGTGAAGAAAAATGCATAGGAAAATGACTACTGAATATCTGTCAGCGACAGTGTATTCTTTGAAAGAAATCATCATTGGGTGTCCATTTTGTTTTCAACCAGGCTAGGGCAACCACTTGATCTCCATCTTCATTTCGTGTAAGGCATGATGGACACACATGGTTTATACGTACTAGTGCTTGAGCTCTCGTCTAAGACATGATGAACGAAGGGTTTATACGTACTGGTGCTTGGACTTTTGTGTAAGGCATGATGGACAAATGGTTTATGCGTACTGGTGCTTGAGGTTTGGTGAAAGAGTTTTGAGTTTTAGGCTTTCCCCTGCCTATGATAGGCAAATGGTTTATACGTACTGGTGCTTGAGGTTTGGTGTAAGGCATGATGGACAAATGGTTTATACCTACCGGTGCTTGAAGTTTGGTGTAAGGCATGGTGGACACATGGTTTATACGTATTGGTGCTTGAGGTTTGGTGTAAGAGTTTTGAGTTTTAGGCTTTCTCCTGACCATGATAGGCAAATAGTTTATACGTACTGGTGTTTGAGGTTTGGCGTAAGGCATGGTGGACACATAGTTTATACGTACTGGTGCTTGAGGTTTGGTGTAAAGCATGATGGACACATGGTTTATACGTACTGGTGCTTGAGGTTTGGTGTAAGGTATGATGGACAAATGGTTGATATGTGGTAATAAACCTGATAAACTACCTGACTTGAGGCCGCAGAAAGAGCAGGATTCACAGACATGACCTCATTGGTCAGGCGCCTATCCTGCAGTCGCAGCGAGCCAGAGCGCTGTAATCTCCTGAGCCGCTGGTTTTCATGTGACATATTTTTGAGTAAGCCGGTAATACACCAATCAATCAAGCAATCAATCAATCAGTCAGTAAAACTAGAAGAAAAAAATAAGAACATTTTGGAAAGCCTAAAACTGGCAATCATATTACACATGCATACAGCTGTTACCCCACCCCACCCCTCAAGTTCCACTCTCCTACCCCTCATCCCTCTACCCCAACACTCCGAGATCAAACGCCCGCAGGGAAAACCTGCCATGCATGTTGGATATAGCCCCACGAAATTTGCAAAGCGTCAACTATAAATTTGAATTTAATTTTTGCTTATTTTTCAGGTGTTGACTGGTCCTTCAAACTGCTTGGGGAACACAGCTTGAGACATGATTTGGCAAGGGTATAGGCTTATTTACGCCGCTTCACGTGTCCAGGGTTAGCTGCTGGGCAAATCCTCGGTGTCCACCCGTTACGGTTGCCGCGCGTGGCACCGTGGGCCAAACTGTTGGTATTTCCTATACACACACGCACGACAACAATTAAGGTCCTGGGAAGGGAAATGCGTCGATATAATTACAAAACACACACACACACACACATACACACACACACACACACACACACACACACACACACACACACACACACACACACATATATATATATATATATATATATAGTGAGAGATGTGTAACATTACACAAGTCTACATACAAAACAAATCCCGCAGGTATAGATATGTTGCTATTAAGTTTCGTGTCACCAGAGGTCATGGAAATATACTTGTATACATGATGCTTACTTTCTTTAGATACATCCTAAACAAAGGGTTAATATGCACGTAGTGATGTCTTACTTTCTCGTTAGACGTCGTGGAAAGACGGCTGACTCGTACTGGCCCAGGGATCAAAAGGCCAAAACAACTTGGAAACTATGCATGAACTGATAAATCCGAAGACATATCCGAGGATATATATATATATATATATATATACAGTTGAAACCATATAATCAAGGCATATGCAGTCATTTCATGCTTCACGATTTATACACCGTATATAGTGCAAACACATACCATGCAGGTAATACGTTTTACACCAGAGATCTTTATTAATCACAATCTTTTCTCCTCCCATTACGCTAACTGTCGTATAATCGTAATATTTTTCACGACTCCGACGTAAAACACCATTCTCTCACTAAACACTACGTCATAACTTCGAATGAATATATGCAATGGGACCGGCCCCCGATAGCATAGTTGGTAGAGCCTCCGCTTCGGGAGCGATAGATCCAGGGTCAATCCTGGGTCGAGTCACACCTAAGACCTTAAAAGAGAAAGTTATAACTCCCTCTCTTGGCGTTCAGCATGAAGGGGATATTGCAACGACTGGTTGACCCGGTAAGGCGCCTCAGTGAAGCAGCACTACATAAAAGAGCGGCAGGAAATCCGTCCTGCAACAAGGATTGCATGCACTATGGGGATTCCGTCGGTGTCATGTGACTGAGCAATTGTTAAATACAACGTTAAACCCCAAGCATTCACTCACTCATATGCGATGGATGAGACGACCAATTTATCGTGCATAGGCCTCAATATATATTGAGGTCTATGTGTACTATATGTCACACATACAATATACATACAGTTCTGGCTAATTAACGTCAGCTGGTGAACCATATAGAGAACAAAACAAATCGTGAAATATTACATTTTTTAACTGTGTAATAGGCGTTTAACGAAGTTTCACCTATACATGAGATTTATGGATTCATGAGTGGAGAAAACCAAAGTGACAAACTGAAATAATGAAGTAATTTTATGAAACTGGTCTGTTTATACGCCAATAAATGTATGTCAAATGAAACAAAATCTTTGGGACATCATGTCTGCTCTTTTAAGCCAAAATACACGTAACTGTAGAACCGAAACACACCATTTCTCTTCTGTCACATGGTCTTTGCTTTTCTGAAAAAATGTCAAACAGAAATGTAACATTTTGCTGCCAGAACGGCGGCTAATACCTCATAAACATTAGAAGAATTACATTGCACTGATAATCACATAACTGAGCAGTATTTCTGGGACACACACATAACATAGGCCTATATATAGGTCCACGCCATAAAGCACAAAACTGTAAACCATGTAAGTATATGTAGAACAATATAGAAGTATAATATAGAACAATCGCTTAGATTTACCGGGCAGGGCATTTGGGTAGAAGTTAAAGGTATGGCCTGTTATAAGTGGAACTTAATGATTAATTGCGTTGCCCATTTAATTGTTATCAAATAAGGGCTCCTAGGGGAATTTGTATAGCGTAATCCTTTATCCCGGCCGAAGTGGAGCGACACACTGCGATAGACCGACACATTAACTATGGGGCCTTTAATGCGTGCCGTGCAGCATATACAGGGTGTCCCAGAAGTCGTGCACCATCCTGATTTTCATTTTTTTTTTTCTGTTTCAGATTTAATACTGATTTTAAATTTTTTCTCCCTTTCAGAGTTAATTATGGCTAATAAACTAACAGTACAAGAATGTTTGGAAGAGTTGGGGCAGCACACCGCTCTGTAGCTCAAGCATTCAACCTCAACCTGGATGATGCACGACTTCTGGGACACCATGTATAACAGCGACACGATTATAACGTATTATGTGATATTGCGTGAAATGCCTCCGCCCCCATCTGACACTTCATATATCTTATGTGACCACGATTGTTCGTTCAAACAGTAGTTCATATATCTTTTATTAGGTAAAGATACGGTATTCAAAAATGTATGACCGAAATTGCATTAAGGGCTTATATATAGGCCTGTAGATAGGTTTTCAGCCCTATACTGCTTACCATACCGGATTACGTATACGATTTTGTGATTGGTGTATAAAGAAATATCCCCTTAAAACACTCCGAAAAACAAAAAAGCAAAATGTATTCTGTGACTGTGGTGAATTATTCTGTTACGTATAGCACACTCGTCCTTTTGACTCAACATTGCATTGGACTAATAGGATAATATTTTGAATATAACACAGTATATTGTGTTATAACAGTAAAATACATTTTAGCATCATTCAGACATTGAAAAACTTTGTTTTAAAATTAGCAGATCATTTTCTTTTTTTTAGTGGAGGCTAAAAAGCCCAAATATATTCCCATATCTGTAGGTAGAGTAATAAGAAAAGAGGCCTTTGCCTTTGATTTCATTTTTTCTCTCTCTTTCTCTTTTTTCGTTACTTCTCCAACGGTATCGGTAAATCTTTATTTCCCCTCTTAATACATTCTCTCGACCTTAACTGGCTGGCTTCAATCGCATTCTGTCGCATGGCTTAAAAACGTTGTCGGGGGCCACTTATCACCAGCGTAGTAAACTTACTTGGCTTTGCTCTCAGTTTGTACAGCGATCTGCTCAAATCCCCCGACCACAATAGAGTATATACGAGGGGATATATAGGGCTTCTTGCAATCTAGCTTTACAGCTTAGCTGCAAACCCCCATCCCTCCAAGAAAATACTCAGCCTATCAAATCTTTCATTGAATCCGTTTAACGCCAGAGCTTATAAAATCACCCCTCCATCAGAACTGATTATAAGCCACTCAGCGTAACAAATCGTCTCGAAACGACTGTCTATTGGACGAGGAGCGATCACAGTAATTGCTCATTCCTTATTCAAATAATTATTTAGCGTTCCGTTTAGCGCGCACACCCCCTTCGGTCTGTTTGAGCGGTGTGTGTAGTACAACTAATGCAATGGCGTAACGTCGTGTCCACGGAAAATGGGTCAACTTCCCGGTAAATCATCGCACAAGAGAATATATTTAGCCAGACATAATTTGGGGAGGGTAATTCGAGGTTTTCGATTCCGGAGAGGGTAGAAGACCCGCTATACGGTGTTAATGCTTGCTAGGAGCGAGCTAATGGATAGCAGGGGGGGTCGCGGCACAGCCTTTTGTTGTGGGCTGCCGCATACAACGTGGGCAGGCGGCCGCAGTAGTGGAGCAGCAGCAGCGGTTAAAGACACGGGACAACATGCACGCCGCCAACTTAAAGCCATGTCAGTGCTTACCATGATGTTTGCAGGGGTAGCTTTACTACTGCTATCCCTGTCTATTGTCTCAGCTAGGGGTAAGTCAGCTTTTTGTTCCATTAGGTCGCCTGAACTGTCCATAATCGCCATGGATTTGCACGGGTCGCCAAGTCGATTTGGCTGCCCCGGCCTCACAGCTCCATGTAGCCTAACCTAATCATGGCGGATTGAGGTTCATAATAGGCCGTGGATTTACCGACTGTCTCATACTCAATTCCTAAGCTTAACTCTCGCTTATCTCTTCAGTACTTGTCGAATTTAGGCCATATCTTTTACTGGACGTTGATTCTGGAGGTAAACTGGGGGACAGTGAGGCCGAATTTTGCTTAGATAATCGTTGAGGTCCCCCTGTTAAGCTCTCTTCGGTCAGTTCTTACGTGCCTTACACAGTGAAAAATACAGCTGTGCCTCTGTCATAGCGCTTCTGCCCCGGCTATTTTTAACGGACTTCAGCACGGCTCTTCTCTGCCGTCGTCCCGGGCTCGAGGCGCATCGAGGCGGGGCGGCTTGTCGATGCCAGCTGTCGATTTTCCCGTGGTCTGCCGACACCGTAACAGAACGTAGCGGAAGACATTGTGTATTATTTGCCCGTTTTTTGAAAATTGCTTTATACGCAGCATTGGATATGGCTGTGTTTATCTATTCTACGACAAAATATTTCAATATTTTCCTTTTTCCAGTATTACATTCAGTATTTGGCTTTTAGTTGTTGTTAAAATTTTCACATACAAAAACAACATATTTCCCACAGTATACGTTTCACACGTTTTACTGCTTTGAATGTGTTTAATACAAGTCTGTTAAACTCTTTTACTTATTTCAGTAGGAAATGAAATGTATTTTCTGCGATGGACATTTTGTTCCTTTAATACAGTGAAAGCCTTCTCTTGTAACTTATTTTTCTGCACATTCTATGCTTGATCCTCTGCAGTCGCCTTGGTGCAGAATAACATGTAACTGACAACGCCAAATGCAAATGTAAAGCTTTATCAATAGAGGGCACTTGTGTAAGGGTTTTTTTTTTATGGTGGAACTATCTATTTTTTTCAAAGTAATTCTCATTTCCTAAAATTCAATTTACATCCTGCACTTGTAGTTGTGATGAGAACTATTTAAAAAAAATTTGCCTTGTAAAAATGTCACCTGCAATTTCACTGGGATTTGTGCACTTGTACATTTCTTGCTTTCTTTAATCTACAACCTGGGTTGGGTCATACCAAAGACTTTAAAAATGGTACTTGTTGCTGCCTCACTTGGCACTCAGTGCTGCATACTTTGACGACATGGGCTCGCCCTGCCACAAGAAGACACAAGCAGACACCTAGTGACTCCTCATCCATATGTAATATGTCTGAAAATTTGATAAGTTCCATGTTAAACCCTTCATCCATTTTGTAAACTATATGAACTGCTTTGACTGAGCATTTGGTAGATTTTACGTGAAATATTACTTAGTGGCGACTGAAACATACTTTTGAGTTCGATATCACTCAATCTTCCGAACAAAGCTGAACAGCTTTTTAAGACAATTAGAACTCTCAGAATATCTCAAGGGCAAAATTTAAGGTCGATTTTTACAATGGTAGTTTTATTGGTTCTCAAAACTGTAGTATGTGCATTGTAAAAAGAAAAAAAACTGTTGGTGTTTAATTCCCATGCCTCTTACAATTGTTAATACCTGTAAGTTATTAATTAGTACCTCAGCTGTGTGCTTAGCATTTGAGGACCTCAGCACCCATAGCATCTTCAGAATTATGCATATATTATAATTAATAATAGATGCTCAGGAAATCATATTAATTATGGTAATAATCAAAGGAAATCCAGTGTGCTATGCAGCTAATGGTCTCTGTCTGCTTGTACTTACTGGTATAAATAGTTTTTCCCACCTGTCCTATAGAGTTATGTATACATGTGGTTATAGCTGAAATCTCCTTACTAAAGTCTTGCTGGGATATGGAGAATTGTCTCTTAAGTGCCAAGGTATTAATTAAATTTTTTTTAAGCAGAGAGGTGTAGGCGAAATAGCATTCCCTTTCCAGTCATCACAAATTTACTCTCCCATTAGACTGTAGAGAGGTTATTTGGCTGTGTACTGTTTTATCGGTGCTGGCCAGAGTTTGAGTAACTGCTAGGAGACCTGATCAGTTTGCAGGGGGGTCAAAATGTGTCCTGACTGCCGTTACAAGGCTTTGACAAGTGGGGGGGGGACATGCTCTGTGAGTGTGTGGAATTGACAAATAAACAGTTCCAGTAACGATCGTGGCGAAAACGGAACCTAGCAAGAGTTTAGTTGGGCTGTCTGTCACATACGACAAACAGCGTGTCCTGCGTACAGCCTTGTTTAACGGAGGCCCCATGATGGAAGGTCTCCCGCTCATTCCTGGCTGTTACCAGGGTGTCTCCAATATTGACGGCATTAATCATCTATTTTCCTGTATAATTTTCTGCCCAATATTGACGCTGTCATGGCCAATTGTTTGTGACGGGAGCCAAACATATTTTCATTTTCATTCTTCCAACTTTTTGCGCCCCTTTGTGCACTTGTGGCCATGACTTCATAAGAACTCAGATATGTTTGAACTTTGAAGTTAGCGCTAATTAGCGTAGCTGGAAATCCTGATGTGTTAAGTATGTATGAAGTTGAATGCCCCATCAGAACCATGACATCACTGAATGCAAACCCATCCTGACTTAAAACACCTTGGTTTTCTTCTTTAAGCATGAATGCAAACCCATCCTGACTTAAAACACCTTGGTTTTCTGCTTTAAGCGTGAATGCAAACCCATCCTGATTAAAACACTTTGGTTTTCTGCTTTAAGCATGAATGCAAACCCATCCTGACTTAGAACACCTTGGTTTTCTGCTTTAAGCAATAAACGCAAACCCATCCTGACTTAAAACACCTTGTTTTTCTGCTTTAAGCAATAAACGCAAACCCATCCTGATTTAGAACACCTTGGTTTTCTGCTTTAAGCAATAAACGCAAACCCATCCTGACTTAAAACACCTTGTTTTTCTGCTTTAAGCAATAAACGCAAACCCATCCTGATTTAGAACACCTTGGTTTTCTGCTTTAAGCAATAAACGCAAACCCATCCTGACTTAGAACACCTTGGTTTTCTGCTTTAAGCAATAAACGCAAACCCATCCTGACTTAGAACACCTTGGTTTTCTGCTTTAAGCAATAAACGCAAACCCATCCTGACTTAGAACACCTTGGTTTTCTGCTTTAAGCAATAAACGCAAACCCATCCTGACTTAGAACACCTTGGTTTTCTGCTTTAAGCAATAAACGCAAACCCATCCTGACTTAGAACACGTTGGTTTTCTGCTTTAAGCAATAAACGCAAACCCATCCTGACTTAGAACACCTTGGTTTTCTGCTTTAAGCAATAAGTGCAAACCCATCCTGATTTAGAACACCTTGGTTTTCTGCTTTAAGCAATAAACGCAAATCCATCCTGATTTAGAACACCTTGGTTTTCTGCTTTAAGCAATAAACGCAAACCCATCCTGACTTAGAACACCTTGGTTTTCTGCCATTAGCATTAATGCAACCCTGTTTCGTCTTAAAACATCTTGATTTTCTGCCTAGCATGAACGTGAGCCCGTGCTAACTTTAAACGCCTTGGTTTTCTGCCTAGCATAAACGCAAACCCAAGGGGACTAATACACCCTGGTTTTCTGCCTAGCGTGAAAGCAAACCGGAACTGACTTAAACCACCTTGTCACTGTGGCACATGTACATGTGGTACTTTCTCGTCAGTGGTACATGTTTTTGTGGTACTCTCTTGCCATTGTGGTACATGTACTTGTCTTGTGTCTTGTACATGTTATGAGTCTAGGTAGATTATAAACTCAAATGATGTCAGATCGTTATTTAAACTGGGAAGTCAAAATTATGCCACTAATATTTCTTATCATTAGACATGTATGTTTAGCTGCAGTACTTTTTTTTTAATATGTGACTGTAATGAGGCAATGACGGGAGAGGTGAAGCAAATGTACCATGCGATGTATGCAAGCGTTTGATTTTACAAGTGCGACATGAAAGGCAGGACAACATTTTGCTGTAAAATTTGCTTTCATTAACACTTAAAATGTGCTGTGGTAAATGAACCATTAAAATTAGTTTTAATTTGCCTGCAAACCCTGGAAAGGTTTTTATATATTTTATATTATTATTTATATATATATATATATATATATATATATATATATATATATATATATATATATATATATACATTGTTTTTTTTCATAGTTTTCATGCGGTGTTAAAAACCTGAGTTTATGAATTTACTTGCTGTTATTTGAATGTATGTATAAAGTCTACATGTAGCCAAGCAATGCTTGAAAGATAACATATCAAATTAAAGGGTGTATCATGCCTTGTGTTTATAAAGTTACATATAGGCCTGGTTATTAAAAGAATCTGGGGAATAAAACTTAATGTAACCAATGTGTATGTCATGATGTATCACTCCACGGAAAGTACATTACATACATGTAGTAAGCCTTTAATTCTCAAAAATATGAGTGAACATTAGGGAATAGACATGTATGGGGGAGACAGTTAGGCTTTTCACAACAAATGTTCATATTTTATTGTCTGTATATCGGTACTTCAATACCAAAAATTAATGAACAAAGAAGACAATTAAGCTGTTCACTAAATATTATTTAATATTTTATAGCCAAAACACATCAGTAGCAAGCAAGTGTTTTCCTTGACAACACATTCCATAAAGCACAATCAAGATGTTTGATGCGATTTATCTAAAAGAAAAAAAAAAAAAGGGAGGCTAAGAGGGGTGGGGATGGGGCACATTATCCATGCTTCTTGCTCGAGCCCACAGCAATACCAATAAAGGAAAATGAAACAAGAACAAAGAGTTAATAGATAGAGCTGTGGCCTGAAGGAATCGTTGGCCACGGTTAGTGTGGTATGTGCTATGTACACCTTGTCTTTGCCAGGGCTTTTATTTTCAAACTTTCCCTCCATTGATTTTTCCCTCCTCTGTTTTCTGCCCACAGCGCCACAGTGTTGCTCGGATTTGACACGACACAGCCCTTGTCGATATGCCTGCGAACAGGTAAGCAATCTATATATTCATTCCGTAACGAATCTGAGCAATTATAAACAAAGGGATGCAATTAGGAGATCAACTGTTGGAAGGCAGTTTGTTACAGAAGTGCTCAAGGAGATGTGAACAGTTTGAATGTTTTGCACAAGAGAAACGATTGCACATTAGTTTATAATAAAGTCCTGTAATCGCACTTGAATGCACTGTTGTTACTGAGTGCAAACTTATATAATTGCATATGTATACATATGCTTTTAAATTGCAAAGAGCAATTTTGGGGCTATTATAACAGCTTTAGTAAATACTTAAGTATTTTGTATGGTTTAAAGGGATGTGATATGTATCTATTATTGGCAAGTGTGTAAGAGCGCAAAGTTTGGTGGCTGTCATAGTACCACTTGCACAAATATAGATACTCAGATATTGCACAGAATTACATATCAGAAATAAAAACAGTATTGCACAGGGAATGCTATAGTACAAATACAGAGAATTATTAATTGTTGACAAATGAAAATACATGCATATAATAGGTAGCATGGTTTATCTACAAGTAAGAATCAGATAAGACATTCATAACTGTAGTGTTTTCAGCTGAATTGAAAGTCACATCTTTTGAAGAAGTGGATTACGTTATATGCCACCTGTTTCACGTTATTTTTGAAAGTCCTTTAAATTTCATGGACGCAGTCATCCTATATCTTCTGTTTTTAAATTTTAGTTTTAGATGTAAAGTATAACTGGAAAGCTATTCTTGCTTTTTAAAGACAACTTTTGTTGTTGCCTTTACAACATGAATTGATCTCCGCAGTTCCTGTTTTTTTGCAGCTGAAATTCATTTCAAAGGATATTTCAGATTGAATTTTAAGTACACTTGAAACATGGAGCGTTAAATGAAACATTTTTAACAAGTTGAAGTTTACAAGGCAGATGTCCTATGAGATATTATAGACTGATATTTGGATGGATTGACCGTCGTGGCAGCAGGGCTACGGCAGTATCACCTGGGAATTTAGTGTATCTAGGAAACTTTAGAGAGTAAGAAAACTATTTGCAAACTGATAGAGAATTGACCCTTTGAACTGGAGAGATAAAGCTGTCAGGCTTAGGCAGATCTGTGCCGACTTCATTTTGTCCAGGTTTTCCTTTCACAGCTAGCGTCTTTACAACCTGGGGTATTGTACAAGAGTTAAAGGCCTCAATAGGTGCCTATGAATACGTATTCGTACGCTCAATTGGACACCCTTAGACAGTGTGAAATCGGGATCCTAGTCTTGGCTGCAAATCCATTCCATAAATCTATGGAACTGTTCGTTTTTTGAAAAGATGTTCACAGGAATCCTTCATGAGTATTCACCAGTTTGTTGACAGTCTGGATTAGAGCTAGTATTGTAAAATGTTATCGTGTGCTCGCAACTGTAGACATTCTGGCCGCAACAAATGTTTACTACCAGATGTTTTCCTGGTTGTTCATTTGGAAACTATTTATGAAATCCCTAGGCAAGATACCAGTCTCTGGCATTGATAAATAGAGTATTTAACAAAGTTTTCTAGTTACTTTTCTTTGAGAAAAGTGATATTAGAAATTTCACTTCTGCTGAATGATGAAAATAAGAATTAATTGCAGTACATTTAAACATAGTATAGGTGATTTTGACAGTATTTTTTTCTTTCTTTTAGAGCAGGGATTGCCCGATAATTTGCGTAATGTGATTGGATGGGGTGTCATGTATGGTGTCTTTGGCCTGACACTTCAGTAGACTTGCCCTGCCACAAAATGATACAATATATGTACACACACTTTATGACCCCTCGTCATCATATTACTGAAAAATAGTTATGTACGTCACTAAACCCACAGCAAACACACATGTATTGTATAAACATATTGGGGGCCTCCGTGGCTCAGTCGTTTAGCGCGCTAGCGCAGCGTAATGACCTAGAAGCCTCTCACCAATGCAGTCGCTGTGAGTTCAAGTCCAGCTCATGCTGGCTTCCTCTCCGGCTGTAAGTGGGAAGGTCTGCCAGTAACCTGCGGATGGTCGTGGGTTTCCCCCGGGTTGTGCCCGGTTTCCTCCCACCGTAATGCTGGCCGCCGTCGTATAAGTGAAATATTCTTGAGAACGGCGTAAAACACCAGTCAAATAAATACATAAATAAAATATAAACATATTGCATAAATGATAGCAAAAATACATGTAAACATTGTATTGATATTTGACAGTTTATAAAAAAGAAAACATTGACGGTACTTATCCATGTTGTCAATAATTAACGTTTATATACAGAAAACGTCCGGACATACTGCATAAACATTTGACATCCATTTCTCACCAGATTATAAGAGTCACCTCTGTAACTGGACAGTTGCCAGGGTGATGATTTGCCACCTGTCCTAAAAAAAAGTGTAGTAATTATAAGGGAGGAGAATGTCAGAGGAGTTTGGTTACTCCCAAACCATTAAGCCTTTTTGGCCCATTGTGCATGTGTGTAGTTGAGGCTCGCTAAACCTCTCATGGCTCAAGGTTTGAAAATTTGCAACAAAAAACATAGAAAACCTGTCATGTGCAACTCTGTGGGATAGAAAATCAAAAACTTGTGTTTGCTGCCATAATGAAGGACTTTATTAGCAGGAATCTGGATGGAAGTTACTGGGATCTCTTTAAGCTAAGTAACACTGCCTATAAGACCCTACCAGAGTTACTTGTAACATTTCTTCGTACATGTATATCAGAGTGTTTGGTATTAGGATGACATAAACTTAGTGCCAGTGTCAAACAATTGAAGCTTCTTGTTTCAGGTCCTGTTGAGCTCTAAAGTATAATTTTTGTAGGCTGCTATTGAGAGAGTGTCAAAACAAATTTAATATTGAGCTAAATGAGCAACTTGCTAACATCAATCAATATGAGTAAGTAATATTAAAAAATATCCTACCACATTTATTCACACTTCAAATTGTATGTCCTTTTGAGGTTGCATGGCTGACTTTGGGTATCTATTATATTTGGGCATAAAATTTGCTTGCTTTTGATTGCTTAGGGGATTTTAAAATATTAAGTGATGAAAGTCAAAATCAAAGAGTGAATGGTAGTGTTAGGTATGTACAGTGTATTTCATCAAAATTCAGTTGTCAATATTTAATACAGAACCACTGAAGATTGTTTAGTCCTTATCAGAAAAACTTGGATATCAAAAGTATCATTTTAAGGGCACTTTTGCATTCTAAAGTTCAACTGAAATGTAATAAACCTAGTGGTCTGGGGAGGGCGTCATGGCAGGGCGTGTGGGGTGGGGATGTGGGGGGCAGTTGAAGAGGGCATAAAATCTGTAGCACACAAGTAATACTAATACCTGTATTAGACTTTTATTCTATTTATTTATTTATTTGATCAGTGTTTTACGCCGTACACAAGAATATTTCACTTATGTGACAGCGGCCGGCATTATGGTGGGAGGAAACTGGGCAGAGCCAGGGGGAAACCCACAGCCATCCGCAGGTTGCTGGCAGACCCTCCCACGTACGGCCGGAGAGGAAACCAGCATGAGCTGGACTTGAACTCACAGCGACTGCATTGGTAAGCTACTCCTGGGTCATTAAGCTGCGCTAGCGCTCTAACCGACTGAGACTTTTATTCTATGACATGTAAATAAGTTATGCAGTCAAGTGGGGAGAATAAAGTTGGGCTTACAAGGCTGATACTGTTTAGCTACGGTCCATTGACCATGTATAGACTCAGTGACTTTTTTTGCAGGGCATGCATTCTTCTTCTCAAAACCCCCCTAACCCCCCACCCCCCTAACCCCCCTCCCCACCCACTGGACTGAACAGATATAGTAATGATATCTTTTCAGGGAAGAATTACCAAGTATAAAATCTGTTGAAACGAGCAATTTTCAGCTTGGTAGGTTTTTTGTGCCAGGTTTTGTGAGGAGAGCAATGGAGCTTGAAAAATGAAGGATGTTCAGTCCACTGCGACTAGATTTACCTGTGTAAAACTGACGTTAAAAAAGACATCGCTACCTGGCTATAAAATACCTCATGTGGTGAGCCTATAGCTTACATAGACCATGGCACAGAGTATCCCTTAAGTAATAAAACACCAGTTCACTACAGCACTGGGGGCCATCTGTATTATGATGGCAGCGCAGTGACATATAATATACTGCAAAATTTTAGTGCCTCAATCTTGTGCAGGTTACCAGGTGTGCGGATTAATATAGGTAATAATATTACAAAAATTGCAAAAAGGGAACAGCATGTGGGAAGCTCTGCAGCAACCTGCAGATGGTCGTGGGTAATGCCATAATGCTAGCTGCTGTTGTACAAGTGAAAAATTCTGGAGTACGGCATAAAACACCAATCAAAATAGATAAATAAATAAATAAATAAAAAGGGAACACAGGCGATGGATGTAAAAGTGAATTCATTATTGCACGACTTGTGTGCATGCCACATGTGTTTTCTGTTACTGTATAGGGACATAAGTATTACTCAGTCTGTTGCACATGTAGCCTCTCGCCACTCTTGTGATGATTTCAAAACTTGTCCTGGACTCAAGTGTTTTTATTTTTACTTCAATCTTTGATTTAGTCAAAAACTCTGCCGAGGTGAAATTATCCTGTGTTTGAACAGCTATAATTACATGTACTCCAGACCATTCACTCAGCTTTCGATTTGTGTGTTCAGGATTTTGTAAGAACATATATCTGTATAATGAAAATATGGGAAGAAATTTAAATTAAAAAAAATGAATTAATTTATTATAACAGATAGCTTTGTAAATGCTCAGAATAATTTATATCTGATCAGCTTACCACTGTATATGTCCATTGGAAAGAGGCAATGTGACATGTAGTGTAGATCAGGAAACGAGCTCTTGTTGGCCCAAACTACCTATTACACATACAGTACCTACCTATTACATATACTTTACCTACCTATTACATATACTTTACCTACCTGTTACATATATGTTACTTACCTATTACATATACTTTACCTACCTATTACATATACTTTACCTACCTGTTACATATATGTTACCTACCTATTACATATACTTTACCTACCTATTACATATACTTTTAATCTCCCTTTCAGCTGAATATTTCATTCATGATGTTTGACGACACTACATGGATTTCTAGTAAAATCACAAAGCCTTGGGGTTTTCAGGAGGGCTACAGAAAGCTTGATGTCAATTTTCTCATGACTATAGCCGGCAGTACATGGTTGCAATTTAACCCCAATGATGTGAAGTTCTATGGTTGTGTTAATCTAACCATTCACTATTCCGTATCGAGCCTGTTCTCTCATGCCTCTACCTACAAGTAATTCACGATGAAAACCCAACGGTGCATGCACCTTCTCTCATATAGTATGCCATTCCCCTCGTGAATATTTATGAAGCTCTGATTTAAATACAAGATTAAGTGGATAGGGGGCTTTAATTGCTCACCTTGGGGTACACATGTCTATTTGCATATATATGTTATGTATGTATACATTTTTGAATTTGCACAACTTATTTTTTGCTGAGTAGTGGAATTTGGAAGATGATCCAATTCGTAAACTTTTTGAGGCATATGTTGCATGTACTCGCACTTCTAAAAGACTGGTACATATATATGTATTGCCTGTCATAATTATACAGTTACCTTAAATCTTTTTGAATTATAATCTGCAAAGTATTTTGTAGTGTACCAGCAGGGTTAGTTCAAGTAGTCGAGTAAAAAATTAGTGCTGTGTGGGCTTCCTGTTTAAAGAACTGGAAAAGACGGGAAGACAAAAAATCAGATCTGGGCCACCTTCCCTAATAAAATGTTTAGACATTCTGACATTTCTGGCTATTTTCCTGGAGCGTGCATGTAGTATATGCCTGTAGTGCACCAATAGTGCATCCGCGTTGTGCCTGTAGTGCATCTGCAGCGTGTCAGTGGATTGTGCCTGCAGTGTGTTCGTAGTATGCCTGCATTGCATCTGCAATTTGCCTGTGGAATGGTAACGGAGTGGTGATAAACTTGTAGATATAGTGACTGAGTTGTCATTTCATTCTAAAACAAGGCCTCTGTGGCTCAGTTGGTTAGTGCGCTAGCGCAGCTAAATGACCCAGGAGTCTCTCACCAATGCGGTCGCTGTGAGTTCAAGTCCAGCTCATGTTGGCTTCCTCTCTGGCCGTACGTGGGGAGGACTGCAGCAACCGTGGGATGGTCGTGGGTTTCCCCTAGGCTGTGCCTGATTTCAACCCACCATAATGATGGCCGCCGTCGTACAAGTGAAATATTCTTGAGTACGGCGTAAAACACCAATCAAATAAATAAATAAATAAATCATTCGAACACCTCTACAGTAGCTTGGTCTATATACCATCAGCATTGAAAGCTAGTTGAATGGTTGGGGTATGCTGAAAGCCTGTTGCGGGTGAGCTAGTGGCAAGCCACTGTGCGTACCACTGACATACACACATATGCTGTCCCACTTCGTTCCAATAAAAAAAATAATCATTCGGCCAAGTACTTTTTAGAAGCTATGTG
Organism: Liolophura sinensis; assembly: GCF_032854445.1. NCBI lineage: Eukaryota > Metazoa > Mollusca > Polyplacophora > Chitonida > Chitonidae > Liolophura > Liolophura sinensis. Next base: position 16,357,428 of record NC_088305.1, on the reverse strand, counting down.
TAGGTCATAAAATAATTACTTTTAGCGCTGAAAAAGTAGGATATGATCTTACCTCCCAAACAAAACCTGAAAACCCCTTTCCAGTAGCCCAAGAGCACTCTCAGGCTCTTAGTTATGAGTGTCTTAATTGTCATGGACGAACACGTTAGGTCATATACGTTAGGTAATGGTCTATTCTGTGATACAGACGTGTCGTACATGTTGATGTGTATTTATCAAGTTTTTAACAATTTTAATTCAGTGATCTGTGTTAATATTCACTACATGCCCTTCAACCAAAGATCGATAGTGCTGTTAAGAAAATGGCTGTGGCCATTATAGGAAGTTTGAAATCTGATAAACGCGTTGTGTTAGTTGTAGTTTGATACATATATGTGCCATGTAAAAGCTTAATATACAGAGAAGAAATAAGCAGCACTTCCTGTTGACGTGTTCATCCGGTAATCTAGACAAGGTTTGATTTCGTCTGAGATTATGCCTCCAAAACCTCCAAAATACCCCTCACTGTCACTCTTCCTCACCAGCCTTACTCCTTCTCTCCCACCCACCCAGAATCTCCCATTAGAACTGACCCCTGACTTTGGCCCTGAGATTGCCAGTAGCTATGATCTGATAACAGTCTTAAGTAGGGCTGGGTAGGACCAGGATATTGTAGTTAAGTACTTGACCGCTGAGCTTTAGGGATGTAAATACACAAACAACTGTATGTGTACCTGGTCACTCATTCATGAACATGGAGAAATTTACCTTTAAAAATTTAATGGTTTGTTTTTAGGTTGAAAAGTTTTGTACTTTTTCCACCTCACCCTCTTTACAAATTTGCTCGTAAACTGGCCAATGTGTAGAGTATGAATACAAACAGAGCAAATATTGCCTGCAAAACCTGAAGAGAAAGTAGTAATCTGAGCGAGTGTCATGAAAGCTTTTAGCTAAATAAAGAGAGTATGGCCACATAAAGGTTCTCGTGTTACACAAGTACATGAAGGAGTCAGCATTTGGCTTCTTTTGAGTGGGGTGGGGGTGGGGGTGGGGGTGCACACGAAATTGGGGCGAGGTGGTATGAAGGTTAATTCCTGACTAAAGTTAAAGGTTGTTCTGGGCATTGTTATACCTTACTCCCATCAGCAGTCAGAATTTTAGCTGGATGCATGTCCGGGTCAAGCGAATCTGTCAGCTAAAATGTCCAATGGCCACAAATATGACAGGTAAACTTTCTTAGGGACAGGTGAAGAGATGATCTGATTAGTATTCGTGGAATTTTTTTTAGTTCAGTAAATTTTCATTTGTCCTTTGCACAGCTTGCCAAATTTAGCTTATTTCCACCTGCATGTACTTTCTTGTTAAAGTCTCTATTCCTTAAAAAAGCGGGGATTAATGTAAGAAGATTAATTTTATAAATATGGCAGTGTGCTGGAGCTCTTCAAGTAAAATTGCTGTGCAGATGTACACAGACATGTCTGTTACTTTTCCACTTGTCTCATGCACCTTCAGCAAATTCAAAATCAAAATCCTGCAATAATACTGCAAAAAATTTTGTTGAAAACTTTTTAAGCCTTGAAACGCACACCTACATATACTTGCACCATTGACTTGATCGCATGGTTCTTCTGTCAAAGAAGGTTCTGTCTGTGATTTATCACTGATTATTGAACAGTGGTGTTGAAATATGTGTAGGTTGGTATAATCTTTTCTGCCATTGTCTGAAAGTATGCTTGTTTTGGGACAATATGAGGGAAAGATGGTCTTGCATATGTTGACTGAGAAACTTCTTCTGGGTACCTCCATTCACTGAGACATATTTGTAAAGTTCAGATGAATTGTGTAATTTCAGATTTTTTTGCTGATGCAAGTCATATTCTCGATTTGCGTTTTAGAACTGTATGACTATGGTCGAGCTTTGATATAGTTCACGCTGTTTCAGTTGTATTGAAAATTTGCATACAGCTGGTTCCTGAAAACAATCATATTGTTTGTCACTGGATCCAACTGAAGAGATATTGAATATTTTGCGTCCTTTGTTGGGCAGTAAGTTCATCTGTCCTTTTCTGCTGGTTATGTGTGATATAATTGTTGCTTTGTATTAGTAAATATGTGAATTCAAGCTGCATTGGGAGTGTTGTTTTGCTCATAGATATACGTGTTTGTGTGCGTTGAAGGCATGAGCAACCGAGTGTGGTAAACTGAAAGGACAAGATCTGAAAATCTGGCAAAACAAACTGGCATCTGACAAAATGGGCTGTCCAATTAAAGAGAAGTGGCCAAGAGAGGAAAAGATCTTTTGAATGGCTCTTTGTACTGGCTCCTTCTGTTCCCACTTGTTTGCTCTGTACCATTTTAACGACGAAGTGAGTGCTGCCTGTGGCACTGGCAAACAGCCCTGACCTAGCTCAACAAAACGACACCAAAATGAAGCAAACAGAAGTCGTTTGAAAAAGCTTTGAAGAGAGGCTGGTGTCTGTGTACTTCTCGTGTCGTAGCTTTTCAGAATTCTACAGTTTTGATCTTGTAAATGTCTGGACTTGGGGTCCCATTTACATTCTGCATAGACCTCAGTCACGATAAACTGTTTTATTACGAATATTTTCAATAGGAAATGTTGAAAAGAAAGGGGCCAAGAACTTCTCCTTGTTCACTTCCTTTCATGTCTTTGAAGGCCTGCCATGAGGTTTCGATCAATCCAGATGTGTTTGAACAAGAAAAAATGTGTTTCATTTTTATATTTTTCTGAATTCACGTCATTTTTGAGGATTATTCTTTGTACTGTTATCAGTTAACTTTAATTACAGAGCAACAGATGGAAATTAACACAACATTTAACATTTTACAAGAGAACAAATATTATATTGGGAAATTCCTATTTTTACTCTAGCTTAATTTTTGACATTTGCTAACATGTAAGACTTTGTCCCTCCATAAATGATATTTGCCAACTTCTAAATGGCTTGTGTTGTGTGAGAGTTAGGAGGCATTGTTGGTCCAATGAGAATGGCCCAGTAAAGCACAGCACCATGGCCACAGTAGAGATTACGGTGTGTGTGTTTTACACGGCTAATTAATATTGTCTTCTGATGGTGAGAAAATGTTGTGTGATTATGCCTACTGAAATATTCTCAGTTACTCTTAGTGGGTGCCCAAATTGGAGTCAAAGGCCAAAAACATCACAAATTAGGATTATACGAGTTAGAAATTTCAAAAATCTGTTAATGTTGATTTATTTCATGTTGATAATTGGTGAATCAGTATCCTTGGTAGTAGATTGCATATTTTGTCTTATATTCCATACATTTCCATAATTTATCAGTTTTAATTGGCTCCTGATAATGGCTTCAGAAAAGTGCTTAAATTGAACAGCTCTATTCAACTTTTTTCGATATGGTTGTCTTGTCATGGTGCTGGTGAGAGACCTTGCCATGAACGTGAAGTCATTTGAATGGCTATACTACAAGGTATTTGTGTAGGAAGGGAAATTACATGTATGTAAAAAAAAAATATGCGATGTTAAAGTGTAAGCTATAAACTGTTGTGACAGCCCTAGACATTTAAGTATGTTATTAAATTAGGACAGAAACTGAGGTGCTAGTATAACTACAGATGATGTGATGCTTAGTGATAGGTCACGATACTCCATACTAGGCCCTGTTATCTCATACCATTAACAGTCATGATGGGTGCTAGACTGAGATCGCTTTTCACTCATTCAGCCATGGAATAAACCGTTAAATACTTGTAAACACCCAGGTTTTCTCGACACAGTAAGAAATCATCACCCTGGCGGATGCAGCAAGAAAGCAAAAGTCATTAAGAGACATCAGCCAATCATAATAGAAGCTACAGACAAAAATCACTGAAGATGCTTAATTCACTGATCCCTGTGATTTGTTGTAAGACTGACCCTTAATTTTAGGCTTGAAGATTAGTTGAGTGAATGCTGTTTATGCATCAATAAATTCTAAGATATATAGATATAGTATTTAATAGCTCTTTTAATCCTTGGACCAGAGTCCATATTTACCAAATATCTTAAGATTTAAGTAAAAAATTTAAGCACAGCAACAATTAAACTGCTTTTCTTGACGAAGAGAAAACCTTGTACTCTTATTCTTCACTGCAGAACAATGTACCAGCCACAATTTGAGTTCTTGCCTGTTCTGAGTTTGGCTTTGCAAGGATTGAAGTCTTAATTTGCTTGATAAATACAGGCCTTCCTAATTGTTCAATTCACTTTTCATTTCTTAATTGTGGTGCAGATTGATTAATATAGCTTTACATGCCAAAATGTGCGTTTTGTTACGTGAACGATGTATTTTTTTCACCTAGCGGACGTCTACATGCAGTGTCTGCATTTCAGTGTGGCAGAAGTCTTATATTCCCGCAGTTGCCGCGGCATGAGATAGACCTAGTTAGTCCTTACTAACTGCCCACCCACAATTTCTGTTGACTCTGCCTCTTAGCTGCCATTTTTTCCCTTCTTCCCCCTTATTTCTGAGATGGGTTGGATTCACGGTGGGAGGGCGCTGCACTGAGTGTAGTTTGTTTGGACATGTCCCCAAAAATAGCTTCCTGCTATTCAACAAAACTGGATAAAATGCCAGTGTGTGGGTATAATGGAGATGATGGTGATAAGTGACTTGATTGTTCCAGTGTCAGTCCTATAAGCTGTGCAGTGTTTGGGAACGCTTCTGACTTCTGGAATATTTCCTTCTCCGCATGGAATTAATTATATTGACTCCTGCTAGCACCTCAACCTGCAACCCACCAAAATAATTGACAGTCAGAGACTACCCACTGTATTCCCTCTGCCAACTTCCAGTTTTTCATTTTCGCCAAATTGAAGTTGACTTGTGCAGAAGTTGTTCCTGTGTGTCGAAGCATGGCTTAAACCAACACCAGCTGCTGTATTTCCTTCCGGTTTTTGGAATATTTTGTACTATGTTTAAAAAAAAAGTAATAAATTGCCACTCAAATATTTAATGTTTAATGTTTTTTTTTGGGGGGGGGGGGGGAGGGGGGGGACATGGTTTAGGTGAAATTTATCTATCAAATTTATTTATCAAATTTATCAAACTGTTAGTGTTAGCCATGTGTAAAATGGGGATTTGGTGTGAACCACTATATGTGTTGATTGAGCAGCATATTTTGTCAGTTTTGTACATAATCAAATATTAACACTTACATCTACATATACATGTCTACAAGTTAACGATAACAGACTTTCAAATAGTTTTTAATTATAGTCGAATAACGGATCCCAACAGAACTTAATGGATGCACTGGTTCAGACTAAGCCTGCTTTAGATTTAATTAGCATATTTACTGAAGGATTCTTGTCAGACATTCAGTATTTTGATTCCAATGCCAAACTGATCAAGGTCATTTTTAATGATACTTACTCAAGTTGTTACTTTTCTCACAGATCATATATCTTAATTGTGAAGAATTATATATCCAAGTGCATCCAATGAGATTTAATCCTTTTTGGTGTTCTGGATTAGCTTGGATTACGATCATTCTGTTTTTATGTACAGCAGGATTTAAAATGTCTAAATGATTCATATCCGTTTGGTTTGGTATCAGTCCATACCATCTTTCAACTTTCCAATTAACTAAACTTACCTATACATTGAAGAATAGTTATTTTTGCCTTTCCTGTTGATTAAAACACTATTATCTTTGGTTAGACTTTGGTAATCATATACAAGTACATTTATTTGTGTATGACAAGATTATAACCAGTTTTGTTTTCTTATTTCAGTTATCGGTGACTGGAAGTCAAAATGGACAATTACAACAGTTGGTGAATGCTGGAGAGCACTGTACACAAGAAGTAGTAAGTCTTTATTTTTTCAATGTATTTTGTAGAAAATTGTCACTTACATGTACGTCCTGCAAGTATTCCAACATGGACATTTCTTTAAAAAGTGCCCTTAAAAATTTTCATTGATTTCACACCTACCGAAAGATGCAGAACCAAAGATAAAATGCTGTATAGAGAACCAGCTGCATTGGTTCAAAAAGCACCAAGAACGGTACGCACAATTCTATTGGTCAAAACCACCGGTCAATGAAAAAAGCTGTTACAAGTTGCTATGGTAAACAGGTTGCTAGGACTCTGGTAACCAATTACCCCTTGACATGGGAAGAGTGTTTATTGGGGAGGGCATAGACCCCCCCCCCCCCCCCCCCCCCCTAAAATACTCCTTCTCCCCATGAAATACTCTCCCCCCTCCCCCAATACTCCACACACCCGTCAGATTTGTTTGAACTGGCAGACTCCCTGCTAAAGTTTATCAGGAAAGATTCAAGATGAGGCTGAGGTTCACCAGGGAACTGACACTCCTTCATTCTGCTCTGGTTTGTTATTGCAGCCTATGGCCAGGCTTAGTACTTTGCTCCTATGAGGTATTATGTACAGTAAACCTTTGGTAACTGTCTTCCTGGCAAGGTATAACCTTTTACAATGAATGGTGGCAAAGTTGAAATATTAAAAGGGGAGACACTTTACTATATGGGACAGCGTAAAAAGAGGAGCTTTCCACACCAGATATAAAACATGAAGAGGGTTTGGGGCTCTATACTGATGCCCTCTGTCTCCCCAATTGTGCCATGCCCCTCTCCCCACATACCCTAACAAAGCAAACCTTAAATCATCCTCTTCCCTGTCTCCTTCAGTCATAACTATGCCTTAATCTTACTAAAGTGCCAAGGGGAAAATTTATAAAATGCCAGAAATGCAAAGAACCATACTTGAGGTCATTTGTTTGAGGAAGTTGTCCAAATTTATGTTTTTCCTGTGTCACCCATGGTAATAATGCTAAAAAGAGAAAGTTCAAATACATATAGCACTAGTTTTTCCATTTTACTTGTGCTTTTGAACGATTGAAGCACGATTGAAAACTCTGTGAAACTCACTAGTCCTTTTACTTTGTGGAGAAATCACCTCAACACATATTAAGCCAGTATACCTTTTGCTCTTAACTTCTATTCCACATCTCTTAATCTTCATCCATCTGTGTCTATATTCGGTTGCCTATAGAGGTCGCCATAAGCAAAAGGGGCTGAATACTCGATAGTGACTCTGGGCACTGCTTCTGCGTTATTGTGCCAGTAAGTAGGATTGTGCTGACAGATGATCACAAATTTATGGTGGAGATTCCATGTAGCGTTGGGCTGGCAGCCAATTCTCTGCACCAAGGTGGAGTTAGGGTGATGAGAAGCCTGCTGAGAGATAAGAGCAGGCGGTGCAGTGCCTGTAGTTAGTGAAGTCAGTGGAGAAAAAGACTATGGGTATGGCTGCTACACTCTAACTCCTCACAATCAATTCTTAAGCCAAGGCAGTATTAAACGCTATCCATACAGATGGACGCAGTGTGTCATTTTAAAGTTGTGACCTATTCATAGTAACATTGAGCCCATCCCATCGCTTCTGGAGCAGTTCCCACTTCCTTCCTTCTCATGGCAGTCAAACTCCATTTTTGCCCTCATTTTCCAATCATTGCCTGGTTCAGTCTTGAATACATGTTTTATTGTATTATACCTCCCTCAGTGAAGTTCTGATTATTATTTTCATTTTCATTTTCTTTATTGTGTTTTGGGGAATGTTGGGGGATTGGATGAGGGGGATTTCTAACACCCGGCTTCAGTTACTCTTGCCATAAAGATTAATTAAACCACTTTCTTATGGTCACATTAAGCGCAAGAACTTTCGTGGAGCTGAACCATTTACTGTTGACAGCCATTTTGAAAAGTCATGTGGCTAACATGCAATTTCTGAAATAGAATTGAACTCTGCACTGAATACATACATTCTGAAAACTGATATTTCTATTGCTCTTTGTCAGAACAACTTCAGTCTTCATATAAGCTTAACTGAGCTGGACACAAAAAAGAAGTCAGTTCAGAGCAAGGGTATATGGGAAGGTTTGCGGATGGTCGTGGGTTTCCCCCGGGCTCTGCCTGGTTTCTGCCTGGTTTCCTCCCACCATAATGCTGGCTGCCATTGTATAAGTGAAATATTCTTGAAAACGGTGTAAAAGATCCATCAAATAAATAAATAAATTTCGGAGCAAAGAATTCATGGAAACTAGTTCCATTGAGTTGGCATTCAGAAATGCACTGCAATATTTTTGAGAGGTGGGGGCTGTTCTGTAGTCAAGACCATTTGAAGATGTTAAAAGAGTTATGTGAGCAGGGAAGAGACTAGTTTTTGTAAAATGCTCGACAGAAATATGGCTGTAAATTTTAAAAAGTAATTTTTTGTAATTGTTCTGAGTGTGGTGTCTGGAGCATCTTTGCCTAATTGCGTAGGAAGTTAAGCAGTTAGAGGGCTGATATTAAAACCAAAGAGATGCAAGGCCAAAATTAAAATATTATATGTTTTATGTTACACGACTGACCCTTCAAAAAGGCCCTGAACGATCATTTGAATGATTTGTTTACAGGTGACTCTTTTGAAATATAAAATTTCCTCTCCTTTTGTAGAAAAATAGCCTGCCTTATAGCACTTTGACGGGTATGTTACCATATGCTTTACCTGTAGATTGAGATACTTATGAAGAGTTTTCACCCGTATCCGTTTGGATTCCCGTAAAATGGTGATGCCATATATTTGTGTCCTTGTGTTTCCATAGAGAGATGAGATTTCAGATTAATTACTCATTTTGTGAGATAATCATTGTAAAATGTTCAAGGAAATGTTGTAAACACATTGCGACTGTCAGCATCTTACAATGACAAAATATAGAATTCCGGGTGATCCAATTTTTTTCAACATGCTATACCTTAAGAAACACAGCTATTCTGGCGAAATTGAATTCCTGAGAATTGTGTGGCTCTGGTTATAACCAGCGTGGAAAGGCTAACAAAACATGGACACAGGCCCATACCTTCAAGGAGAAGTGGCTCTGGCTGAGGTTCTAAGTGTAGCCCACTTAGGTAGATCACCTAGTCTATTTTTTATGAATTAAATTAATTCAGTCATGGACTGGTATAATCACAGTGACATTGAGACCTTATACCATGATGTCTGGTGTAACATGATCAAAATGGCCGATTTTTGGCCTAAACCTACGTTATCAAAGAATCCCCAACAAAGCCTCTTTTACGTTGGCATCCGCCATTGTGTTGCTCTCATTTCACACCTATCAGATGCCCCCATATGAGCCCCTTCTCTTGGCAGCTAAAAATACCATTTGGGAGATCCCAAAATTTTAAAAAAATTTGGTCAGGTGTGTGGATGTCCATCAAACCTCTATGCTCGGGGGCAGTAACTGGGAATATATTGCTATAATTTCCTGAACTGTCATTGATATCACCAATGGCAAAGGCTTTGGTGGATAGAAAATGCATCTGTTTACTGATGCATTGTTGTGAAGGGGAAACAGTGGTGGTGACAGTGGAAAGCGCAGACCTGTGCAGTTCTAAATGGATTCAGGGAAGTTCACATACAAAGACAAACTGATATGCTCCATCATTTAACCTTCATGCAACACAGCATCATTTTGGTTCTCCTCTTCCTCATGTATAAATGTATTGTACAGTCTAGATTAGGTCAAAGCTGGTGATCTGAGCTGAGCAGGCTCACTTGCATGGCTCACACTTTTCATACTTTTAGACAAGTATGTACATGGAATGGTGTATTGATTTATTTATTTATTTGATTGGTGTTTTACGCATACTCAAGAATATTTCACTTATACGATGGCGGCCAGCATTATGGTGGGTGGAAACTGGGCACAGCCCGGGGGGAACCCACAACCATCCACAGGTTGCTGGCAGTGGTGTATTGAGGACAATAAATGTTTGATCCTTCACATGAAAGAAGAATTCCTGAAAAATCACAAAGTTTAATTAAAATTAGAAAATTTAGGAAAATGGGATCAGATTTCTCATTATAGATTTTACTGAGGTTCTGCTTCACTCTGTCAAAAGTATCAGGTGGACATGATTTTTGATACATTTTCACATGCTTGCCTCCTCTGTACTGGATGTGAAAATGCTAGCACAATCTCTTGACACAAACTATTGCCGCAGTGCTCATAAAAATGTTTACTCGTTAGCTTATTGTAAAGACCTACCTACCCTCTTTTGTTACATAGGGCTTGTAACATCAAACAAACAATATTTAATTTTGGCCCAGTATACAAGAAACCAAGTTGTTTAACAATCTGTTCTTTTTTCTGCTTGTAAATTCAGTTGGTATAAAGGTCTAGATCAGATAGATGTATGACAGGTGAGTGCTCTTGCACTCACACACAGTTACAAATAGGTCCAAAATCAGCTGACACTACAGTCAAATTTTTCCCTTGCAGTTAGCATCTTTTTGCATTCACTGTGGGTCTTGATGTTTACTGTGGCTTCTTTTGGCTATGGAGGCAAGAGTATGTGTTTGAATGTTTTCAGTCAGTGATATTCGCTGTGGATACAGCTCTGATGTAAATTTTGAAAGCAATTTTAGTGAAACCTTGCGCCTCAACCCCAGAAATATGTGTATTACATCCCTTAAAAAAACATGAGAAAGCACATGTCAGAAAGAATTACAGTGGCGTTACACAATCAACATTGTCAACATTTCTGGCACTCGCTGTTTGTCAGAAGCTACCACAACAAACTGCCTGACATGATGCTGAAGCTAGACATACTTCAAATTGGCACAGCAGATGGTTGTGTTAAAGTTCTAACTGATAGGGATGACCCTATGGTACTGCCGTGTCAAATAGCACACTCATCACCAAATGCATTTGTCTTGTCTTCCTTGCCTGAGGTGTTTTGCTTTGAGCTTTTTGGAATGTCCTAGTTCTGGCGTTTCGGGTGCGATATTCCACTAATGTCCGCTATTTCACAGAGATTGACATATGGAAGGGGGAAAAAAACATGGGTGTTGGCGCCAGTCATAGGATTAATTATCAGAAAGAGGCAGGCAATTTGCATGTCATATTGTAATGGACTATCTCCATGACAGAATTGAAGCAAAAAACCAACTTTTTTCATGGCCGCAGACTCAAATGGGAAGTTGGATCTTACCATACTATTTTTTAAACATTTTTTTATGTTTCATTGAGTGATAAGTTTTCATTTTTTTTTTTTCAAATGCAGCTGTTTGGGATAAAGGGTTTTGTCAAAAGGGATTCATCAACCTGAACAAGTAACACATGGTTACCCGTTTTGTGCCTTGATATGCACCAGATCATGATAGAATTTCGAAAAAAATTTAATTATCTAATTGTTTTGCCTATCAAAAATGGGATGAACATAAAATAGATGATTAAGGACTTGAAAACAAATCTGCTATAATTAGCTTTCTTCTTCATCCTGATCCATAAATCAAAATCAATGGCAGGCAAATTCTCCACAAATTGAAACATAACACGGTTAGGTAGACTTTATCAAATCTAGGGACCAGTGTCCACCTGAGTGGTCATCTGGCTCACTTCCGATAAACAATTATAAGGAACGACTGTCCTCTTGTGATATTATGGATGAAACGCAGCTCTGTTTCAAGGGTGTTATTTAGAAATAAGCTCTTTTCGCCTTAACGCTCCAGGGATAGATTAGTCTGGAGAAAATACTGTTGATGTGGTTATTCGTTGGGGCCAGCACTGGCCCGTATGTTTGCCGCTTGATCCGTTCTTCTGTGGTATCTGATGCCGGGGCGGGAGCGTCGACATGGCAAGTGCAGTCAGTGGTTATAATGATCATTGGCTGGCCGGGTGTGTTCTATGATCCAGTTAGAGAGGGGGAGTGTTTGGGAGGGGGGGGGGGGTAGGTGGTTGGGGGGACTCCGCTCAGTGGATTGGGACGATTAATCGGGCTCCAGTCACCACTAATCTTGGCCCGACTGACTCCTAATATTGGAGTTGCCCAGTGATCGTGGCATGCCCACTATTGGGATTACTACCCTTTCATGTTAGATCAGCCTCAGAGTTGGCTGATCTCGAACACGGACCTTCATTCTGCACCAAATAAACCTCCACAGTCAAAGAGCTGTGGTACTATCTGTAATTTGTTAAAAATGTAATCGCCTCCTGTAGTCAGGAGATGAGATGGAAGCGCATTCTTCAAGCATGCCCAGAAAATTATTCCCCAGCTCACCCATAAAGTAGTGTTGGCTACACTTGTGACACGATTGTACCAGGTTCAAACAGAAGCTTTGTTACTGACCAGTTGTTAGCTAATAGGCCTCCAGTGATGAATCAACTTTGCTGGGAGGTGGGAAACGAATTTCCTTCTATCGTTTTTTTTTTTCTCACTTCCTTTTTCATCATTTTCATCCAATAAAACTGTCTGTTTTTAAGGAAATGGCATTTCAGATTGGTTTTATTTCCAAGCACCTTCAAAGGAGCCAAAATTTGTTTCTGAGGCATTGCTTTTAAATCCTCATCTCCTGAAAATGATGTTTACTCAAGGATCTGCTTGTTTTTTTGGTTTTTATTTGGTATGAGTTAAAAGTTGATGTGGTTGGGGTAGATCTAGTAATTAATGACTCAAAACTCAAATTGTGCTATGTACATGTACGTTTAATTGTTATAAAACATTAAGCTATTACTGCATACATGTCCCGGATTGGGTTTGGTCATTCGCTTATATTTGAGAGCTTAAAATGAAAATGACAACCTCATAATGAGCCCAGGTCATCACAAAGATGACTTTGTATCTTGCAAATATTCTTCGTTATGTTTTATCCACTTCGTGTATATTGTTTTACAATATGGGATTAAATAAAGTACATAGGATTTAACAGATTTCACAGCTTTAAAATACATTGGATGACCTTAATTTTTTGTCAGTTTCGACTCTCCGAAAAGTTGAGTCCTGCATGTATGATACACAGGTTCTGTGCATATTTCCCCTCCCCCATCACGGGTAATTGTCATAACCACAAATGAAGGCAGTACAATATTGTACTCAATGCACATACATTTACGCAAGGTATAGATGAACTGTATGCGTTTCATCTCGCCGTTATATCCGTGGTTATATTTGGAGGACTTTCACGGGGAGAGTATTATTGACATATGTATCAATATAGGCACTTGACCCTCAAGTGACATCATCAATCAAAAAACAGCAGCAGGGTTTTAATGAGGGGAAATCCTGCTGCCATAGCAACTGGTAGCTCCGGTTTCCACCGAAGATGGATAGTGGTGGTAAAAAATCAGGCAGGGAAATTTGTGACACTTGAAAAAGATAGATTACGTTGGCATGACCAGAGAAGCCTCATCATCACCGAATTACGGAACAATTTTGGGACTGTTTTTTCTTTGCCCCTTGTGTTTTTGTTGACGTCTTGGGTTTATAAATAGGCAGCCTGTTTTGTCAAGTGTACTGGTAATGTTCACCCCACCTGGTGTACCCCGACAAGCCAGCCAATCATTTGCATTCTGACAGACAGATGAGTGTGGCCCATAAATGATAACATTGATTTATTTAACTTTACATGTAGTTTTCAGACTGTGTAAATGTTTTAGTCTTGAATCTGATACCTCAGCCCTTTGTTCATACAAATATGTTGTTTGCATCAGATACGTTGGTGTGCAGCCTGTGCATTAATGTTTCATTTAAATAGGTGAATTGTATAAGCATTCGTCTGTGGTTGTCCTTATTGAATGCATTGAGCACCATCACACATCGGAAAGTTTTTCAATAACTTGCCTACCAAAGGCTGGTGGTTTTATTATCCCAGCACTCCTTCACAGGCTTCCTCGAGTCAGTAATGAATAGACAGTAAACAAGATAACCTTGTCATTCCTGGAACGCACGTATTGTTCTCGGACTACAGCAAAGTGTTCCTTTTTAAAACAAGAATTGTTTGGCGTATATATATATATATATATATATATATATATATATATATATATATATATTCATTAAGAAAATTCTTTGAATCCTTTTCATGGTTGTCTTAACATGAACTGTTGATCATATTAAAATAACACATTAAAAAATCACTTAATGTAGAAAAGATAAAGAATCAGCATGGTTTACAGTTAAAAACGTTGTTTGGTTTTAAGAGTTAAGCTGATCAGATTTTATTTTTTCTCTTCCACAGGATCTTCAGGCATTCTGGGATTGTGTCAATACTTCATTGTCAGGTAAATATTAGCGCTTATCTCTCATTTGTTTAAAATCCCCTAATTACCTGGGTGGTGAAAGGTGCAGCCACATTATAAGCTCTGACCTTGTTTAGGGAATCAGGGACCAGTTTGCTTGATTACTTATTTGATGACAGATTGAGGCCCTATTGTTTTTTTTATATCTCATGACTCTTCAAACAATCTGTCAAAGTCGTTTTGTAAACAGGTTTGTTTGGTTTTGGTAACTTTTTAGTTTGGGAGACAGCTAGAGGAAGATTCCACGGTCAAAGGTTTTACTAAAGCTAGATGATAATGTTTTTTCTTCGGAAAACATTTTATATAGTGGCGTCTGCAGAATTAATGCCCATTAGCTTTGTATGATTTGAATATTTCAGTATTTGTTAACACTCATTGTAAATATCTCTAGAAACTTCATTGGCCCAGTCATTCAAATTGTCCCTTTGGTGAAGATATTCATTATAACCGTTGAAGGACCTATACTTATATGGTTTGTGTGTGATATTGACAGGAATATGGTTGGTCCAGTAGTTTGGAGCCTTATGTTGTGAGAAGATATTTTCGTTTAAAAACCTGTATAATGGTTGCATAAACATTATCATTCTGCACCCAGGTGTTACTGTATCATACTGGTTAAGTATACTGCACCCAGGTGTTACTGTATCATATTGGTTAAGTATTACTGCACCCAGGTGTTACGGTATCATATTGGTTAAGTATTACTGCACCCAGGTGTTACTGTATCATATTGGTTAAGTATTACTGCACCCAGGTGTTACAGTATCATATTGGTTAAGTATTACTGCACCCAGGTGTTACTGTATCATGCTGGTTAAGTATACTGCACCCAGGTGTTACTGTATCATATTGGTTAATTATACTGCACACAGGTGTTACTGTATCATGCTGGTTAAGTATTACTGCACCCAGGTGTTACGGTGTCATATTGTTTAAGTATTACTGCACCCAGGTGTTACTGTACATGCTGGTTAAGTATTACTGCACCCAGGTGTTACTGTACATGCTGGTTAAGTATTACTGCACCCAGGTGTTACTGTATCATATTGGTTAAGTATTACTGCACCCAGGTGTTACGGTATCATATTGGTTAAGTATTACTGCACCCACGTGTTACTATATCATGCTGGTTAAGTATTACTGCACCAGGTGTTACGGTATATTGGTTAAGTATACTGCACCCAGGTGTTACTGTATCATACTGGTTAAGTATTGCTACACCCAGGTGTTACTGGGTCATACTGGTCAAGTATTATATTTACTTATTTCTGGGGATATATACATAAGTTACGTTTATAAACCTACCTGCTGACATCAAGTCAAACTAACATGTATATCTATGTTTGAAACGATGATACTCTGATAGGGGATATGTTGATAATAAGTACAGTTTAGTCAGTAAATAGGGGCTTCTGAAAAATGGTAGTATTGTGAGAACTTTCTCCAGGTACTGAAAGACACAGATTGTAGCAGTTTGAAACTTTGTATTTGAATAGGAAGCATTTGAACTAAGTTCCATGTGTTTCTATCAGTTATTATATACAGCAGTATGTGATAATGTTTTATGCAAATTGTTTTTCAATTTAACACAAGCTTAACAAACCTGCGTAATACATGTAAACTACGCTGAAACAATTTGAAACTTCGAATATTGAAAACTGAATTCACTTGAACATAGTTCCATGTGGTTTTAGACACAAGCTGGGGCCTGCTCAAACTTCATGTGTGTGTCTCCGGGTTGGGCATGTGGCAGGGTGGGGGTGGGCGTGTGGGTGGGGCAGCTACTGGCTTGACTGGTGGTCTAAATAAGGCAAAAGGTAGACAGGGTAATAAAAAAAAGTGTGATAGAACTGATTACTGCCATAAAAGGGCACAACATTTGGGACATTTGGGACGGTGTATGGTCATGTGGACACTGATTTCTGGGTGTTCTAGGGTGGGCTTTGTTTAAGGTGACATTATATGGCAGATTTGATGCAGTGACTGGGTAGCTAGGTAGACTGGAATGGCAGATAGCTCTTTCGACTGTGACATACTGCCAAGTGCTGGGTTCTTTACTCAGCTTGACACTTGATAGATGACCCCAGGCTCTATAATATTCATGTCCACAGATTAACTGCTTGAGTAGTCACTAGTGGTCAAGCTTTGTTGACCATAAGGTATCCCCAGGGGATGGCTGACTGGCTTTTTAGCTCTTATGTTTTGCCCAGACAAGTGGTACTATAAGCATGAGCAAATAGAAGTAAATTCTTTTCGCCTATGCACAATGGCTATTGTGCACTCTAAATGTGTACCATATTGTGTTTAGAAGTGAAGGGAGCTGTGCATGTATGTACAAAGTAGCTGGCTGCTTTTTAATGTTTGTTTAGTGTTTTTGTTTGGAGTAACCTGGATCATTATACCAAGCACACTCAAGATCACCGAGAGCCTTGTCAAGTCTATAGCCATTAGGGCACATCTCTGAACATACAAGTTACACATTTATTATGCTAATATTCTGTGATAATATTAAGTCAGTTTTACCTCAGTAGCTTACATGGCACAATGTAAACCTCCAGACATATTTTGCTAATAAGAGATGGATTTTCTCTTTCTTTTAATGTACAACACCCTCCTCTCACACCCACTCTGTCCCCACCCCTCCCCACACCTGCCCACTGTCCCCACCTCTCCCCACACCTGCCCACTGTCCCTCCCCCCACCCCTACCCTCACTAATGTTACCTATTGTCTGATGTTAATCTTCACTCTTTAAATCTCAATTTGTCAGCATTTCATTTTAATTGTAACTAAGTTTATCTGTACAAAGAGTATTGTTTGGCATACCAATGACCCAAAGCTGTTATAGCTGATAACATACCCACACTTAATGTTGTTAGTGTAATTCATGAGATTCAGTAGCACAGATACACACATGTACATTATGCCTTTCACCTGTATGTGCATGTATTTATATGTACATTATGTAATTGTGAAAGAATAATAAATATATGTTAATATATGCTGATGTAGATTATAGATAAAACAGCATAAACTCTCAAGTTTTGCAACAGCAACAACACCACAGTAACATACTCTGTGTTCATGTATAAAAGGTTTAACATAATGTACGTGGTTTTCATTTTTTTTTTTTTTTTTTTTCACGATATGGGGTTGAAAAGTCCATTAGGTGAAGAAGACATTGGGTTTGCATAACCTCAGGGTACATGTTTTCTGAATGAGCGCAGGAGCTGACATTAAGCCGAGCTGACAAGTTTTGTTTAATTCTCTCACCTAGATCATTTTCTTGCTTTATACCTACAAAGGCTTAAATTGAGGTATGTTTAAATTATTCACAGATAATTGCTTTCAGGGTTTTATGCCCTCGGGGTGGCTGTCTGAGTGACGATAAGTCAGGTTTTACGCGTTAGGCGACTAAGGTTGATGACGAAGCTCGTATTAAGTTGGCAGCTCATTGCATCTTTCTGTATCAGATCCTTACAAAGCGACCCACACGCTCTTTATGTGCTCATTACATATATTTTATTGTTGTTATTGCCATGCTCCAGAATTTGTACTTATACAAGGTCATTTTTATGGGTGTTGGAGACTAGTGCACAGGGTGATTAAAACCACTGACCTTTGGCAGTTAAACTTTTCCACTCGTGATACAATGCTGTTATGCACACCATATATTAATGGAAGACAAGTGGTCTTCACTAAATGTTAAAACTGTGGAAATGATCACAGGCATCGTCACCCCACCCCACAAATTACCCTATGTTATGTCATTAATGTTATTGCTTAACACCCTGTAAATAACAAGTATTTAATCCAAAGCATATGACCACAGTTAATTCTGATCATTATGAATTTCTTGCCTTTCTTTCTGATAGATGGGTACATGTATCTGTGTCCATGAGGATAAAAATCTCATCCAAAAATGGTCTGGATAATGCTGGTTAAGTATGACATAATATGTCATTAAGAACAAATCATTAATCATTAGCTTATTTGTACAGGTACGACTGACTTACCTGGCGGAATGGTGAAATAGTGTTAATCATCTTTTATACACGATGTCAGTGTCACATTACCTGTCATTACTTTGGTTTAGTTAGATGTTTTCTTGTCTTTGTTTAATGTTGATTAAAAGAAAGGGTAGCACAAGCCTGGAGACATTAAGAGAAGAGAAAGGATTACGTATTCAAAGTTTCAAAATTCTGACACATGAAAGTTTCTTACCTTAATTAACGTTAAACTACAGGTATGTACATATATATGCATGTCAGAGAATTTTCTGTTCTGAGGGATCCATTCAAGAATGAGCTTACCTTTGCAATAGATGCATGAAAAAGATTGTACATAAAGTCTGACTTTTGCACTCAGGCCTCTTGTTAACCGAAGTTAAAAGTTAGGATGTCACCATTGGACAGAGCCACATACAGAGCATAGGATGTCACCATTTGACAGAGCCACTTACAGAGCATAGTATGTCACCATTTGACAGAGCCACTTACAGAGCATAGTATGTCACCATTTGACAGAGCCACTTACAGAGCATAGTATGTCACCATTTGACAGAGCCACTTACAGAGCATAGTAAGTCACCATTTGACAGAGACACTTACAGAGCATAGGATGTCACCATTTGACAGAGCCACTTACAGAGCATAGGATGTCACCATTTGACAGAGCCACTTACAGAGCATAGTATGTCACCATTTGACAGAGCCACTTACAGAGCATAGTAAGTCACCATTTGACAGAGACACTTACAGAGCATAGGATGTCCCCATTTGACAGAGCCACTTACAGAGCATAGTAAGTCACCATTTGACAGAGTCACTTACAAAGCATAGTATGTCATCATTTGACAGAGCCACTTACAAAACTGCTTGCTGCAACTAAAAAGCTTGGTTGGTTTTGTATGTGACAGAACTCTGAGACTCAGGAAGGGGTGTCCTGTCTGGTGTCTGACATAGTGTCTAGCATGGTGTCTATGTGTAAATGTAAGATGGGCTTTAGGGGAAAATTCATACAAGATCTTACAACATGCAACTGAAGTATAACTGTAAAGTGAATGTTAACACTGCTACTTGGGGGCTCGTTCATCAAGTGGTGAAAAAGAAAATTTAGAAAAAAAAAATGCCTGAACATGTATATTCTGAAGGGCATCTGTGAGATTGGGTGAAAGCAAGGCCTGTATAAGACTGGAGCTTAATGCTGAAAATGCACACACTCCGTAAAGGTTCACACTTGTAAAACCGCTATCTCTCTCAGGCTCGTGAGAGACTGTTAAGCAGTGGTGTGCGCTTGACTTGATCACAAAGGTGTCGGCACTTGCTGTCTTTTGGTGAATTATGGGTAAATTGACTCACTTTGTCTGTGCCAAGCGAGTCGTGCGAGAGAGATATGCACAAAAAGATTATAGGCAGCCAGTAAAAGAGTTAAGTCTTGTGGTAGGTTTGATATGAAGTTCTGGTGTGTGACAAGGTATGACAGTGAGTAGAACACCACGTGGGGGTTGGAAGTGGGTGCAGGGGTGTGGCGCAGACATGTGTGGTGTTTTTCACAACCATACATACTTAGACTGAGGGCTTGATAATACATCTACATGTACATATAAATATGGCAGGGGCCACAGTGGACAACATTTTTGTGTATTCGGTGGCTGTGAGTTCAACTCCAGCCAATGCTGGTTTTCTTGCAGCCCGTATGTGGGAACGTCTGCCAGCAATATGAGGACAATCATGGGTTTCCCCCTGGGCTCCCCACCCCCACCCCTCCCGGGCCCTGCCCAGTTTCCCCCCCACCATAATGCATCTACTGTCATATTAAATCAATCAGTCAGTCTGACAAACAAACGAAGTGTGCGCAGCCTTTGATGAGGTGGGAAAGACGCAGCTCTGTTTTGGCAACCGACCAATGTCCACTGAGGTCACATGAAAACAATGTGGCGGCTCATTAGGTAACCTGTATTGCTGTATTGTTAATTGGTCTAACATTATTATGCTAACATTGTGTTGTCTAAGTACGCAAGCTGTTTTTTGTTTGTTCATTACGGAGGATAGCCTATTCAGAAAATGGTAGAAAAAAAAGATTTATGGAAAAGATATTTTAAGGTCTAGTGTTTACTCTCAAGCTATGTGTCTCTTTCTTTCTGAACAGTTTGTCATACTTACTGTGACTTCTATTTATGATTAAATTGTTGCATGGTAATTTACAAATCCTTTTGACGAAACCATAACAATGTATTCGTGGCTGTATGATCTGAAATCACAGCATTATTTGTGTTGCCTTTTGAAATTTCAGATTGTGAGTGGACAAATTAATGATTCAGTCCCTTCAAAGTTATTTTAAAATAGCTGCTTATACCCCCTCCCCCTCCCCATAATTAGGGTATGACCTCCTGACCCAGAGTTGATGTTACCCTTCTGAATGTGGCTCAGTCAGAAAGACTATACCTCCTAAAGAGAAATGTGCTCTTTGTTGTGAAAACCACCAGTTAGGGACTTTTAGCATAGAAAAGCAGATGTGTTAGGGCCTGAGAACAGAGCCTTGTCCAACGCCACTGACAGCTTGACAAATGAAAGCAAGGAAACTAGAGATGGGGAGAACAGTTTTACCAAAGCAGTCCACACTTAAAGATAAGCAGGCCAGAGGAAAACCTACACTGATAAATGAGCCAGGTTTCGTGGAGAGAAAACAAGTCAGAGATAGGACTTAGACTTTACAAATCTGCCAGCAGACTAAAAAGCTAGCTTCTGAAAGTTTGTGAAAATAGGAGGTTGACATTGAAAAATGCCCCGGAATGTTCCTCTGAATATTTTGCCACAGTTTAGCCTGAAATTCCTATCGGCATGGTTCTCTTTTACACATGTGAACATTTTTTTCGAGAACAAAGAGCTTGAAGCTGTTAATTATTATGTATTTGTGTACATGTATGTATGAAAACAATTCTAGGTATATATTTTTTGGCCTTAGTTCAAGCGACTTAATTTATCTTAAAGTAACTATTTGTGTTGTAAGTAGTACATGCAGATAATTACGGGGGTGACTGAATGGTTTAGCTTAAATGTTATGCAGTTCATTACACCAAATGGTCAGCTACAGTGTAGTACACCCAGTGGTCAGCTACAGTGTAGTACACCAAATGGTCAGCTGCAGTATAGTACACCAAATGGTCAGCTACAGTATATGATTTGATATACTGCTGCACATAACTTAATGTATAGAAATCTATATTCACTTACACTGCTGCACATGATTTGATGTGTAGAGATCTATATTCACTTCCCCTGCTGCACATGATTTGATGTGTACAGATCTATATTCACTTCCCCTGCTGCACATGATTTGATGTGTAGAGATCTCTATTCACTTACACTGCTGCACATGATTTGATGTGTAGAGATCTCTATTCACTTCCCCTGCTGCACATGATTTGATGTAGACTCTCTGTTAGATTCACATGTACATGTATATATCGTGCATGCTAGGTGAGGTACTCAGACTCTTTGTCGGGCTGGCTTAGCACCCCCAACCTCCACCCAAACCCACACCCCTCACCCAAACCCACACCCCCAACACTGTATTCAATCTCCCCCCCCCCCAAACCCACACCCCTCACCCAAACCCACACCCCCAACACTGTATTCAATCTCCCCACCCAAACCCCCACCAAAACCCACACCCCCAACACTGTATTCAATCTCCCCACCCAAACCCACACCCCCACACTGTATTCAATCTACCCCCCCAACCCCCACCCAAACCCACACCCCCAACACTATATTCAATCTCCCCACCCAAACCCTCCCCCCAACCCACACCCCCAACACCCCAACCCCACTGTATTCAATCTGCCCCCCCCCCCCTCCCCCCAACAGTGACATTTGACATCACCAGAACAAGCTACTTCTTTTCTAGACTGGCTACTGGGTCTTCAAGAAAATTGAACTTACAACAGAGCCAACAACAACACTTACAAGGCCATTTCTTACACCCCAAAACCAAGTCTGAAAATTTTTATTGTACTGTTATATCTTATTGCGCATTCTAAACTGCACGATAAGAAATAAAACTAAAGCGATTCTTGTATGCTTTAAGACTGCTTGAAGACAAAGTGTGCCATTCCTGGATAGCAATGTAGGTATGTACATGTATCTCTGTACAAATATGCAGTTCGGTTCAGTTCAGTTCAGATGTTGTCTACCAGAAGATTGCGGATAACAGTATGTATGTGATAACACTGATATAGCCATTGACCCAGTGGGATAGCTTTTAATAGAGGTAAATCACAGTGGGATTAGGATCAAGGATAATCTGTCATCCACTATGTATGGCATGACCCACTCCAAAGGGATTTCTTCAGAAGCCCCAGGGAACAGAGTAGATACACAGAGTAGATACAAGTACAGGACTGGTAGTACACAGCATGGCATATCCATAGTTTTTGTGTCCTTGATCAAATTAAATTGGGAAAATACTAACCAAAAGGCAGAAGAAGAAAAGCAAGTTTCATCGACAACATTGTGTCATACGCAGGATTTTGGGGTCCTTATTTATATTTTTGGAAATATAGTAATGAAAAGGCAGTAGAAAAAGTAAGTTTCATGGACAACATTGTGTCATACCCAGAATTTTGGGGTCCTTATTTTAAATTTTTGGAAATAAAGTAATGAAAAGGCAGTAGAAAAAGTAAGTTTCATGGACAACATTGTGTCATACCCAGAATTTTGGGGTCCTTATTTTAAATTTTTGGAAATAAAGTAATAAAAAGGCAGTAGAAAAAGTAAGTTTCATCGACAACATTGTGTCATAGCCAGAATTTTGGGGTCCTTATTTTAAATTTTTGGAAATAAAGTAATGAAAAGGCAGTAGAAAAAGTAAGTTTCATCGACAACATTGTGTCATACCCAGAATTTTGGGGTCCTTATTTTCAATTTTTGGAAATATAGTAATGAAAAGGCAGTAGAAAAAGTAAGTTTCATCGACAGCCTTATTAAGATCAAGATCATGAGTACAATGCTAGCTGTTACAAGATGGGATGGAATGATCTTGCATGAGAGCATAATGCCAATGCAATTCTCTCTCTCTCTCTCTCTCTCTGTTTCTCTACCCTTGGAGATGGTGGTACCCGTCTGATTCTCTGGGGTCTGCTCTGAGATATGGAATGTTATTACAACTGTCAGTGTTGTCTCTCCCCTCCCTTCCCCTCCCAACATACACCTCACCCTTCACTCTTAACACAGGTCCCCAGGTGCAAATCTTCCCTACATTACTGCTGATGTAGTCTTAGCGCCAAGTGCTTATGTTTGCTGTTAGGTCGCTTGAAGTGTACTGATATATTTGGCTCTATATCCATGATTACGAAAAAAAACTAAACGTGGAGAAGATCTACAAAACGTGTTAAATGACTGGTCACTCCTACTGACCCAATTAAGTGACTATGTTCTTCAGGTTTATTGTCTCATTCAACTTTATATTGGTAATTTGAAGATGGCGTCTGCTAGCAAAACAGGTCTGTCCCAATAGAGACATAAGTATAGTGTTGCCTCACTGGACAGTTGCCTCAACCATGAATGCATCTATCTCTTTAGGATAACTCTCTTGGGAGGAAGTACAGTATATAAACTAAAATTAAGAATTTAAAGTCTTAGTTATGAACCCAGGAGCCTCTCACCAATGCGGTCGCTGTGAGTTCAAGTCCAGCTCATGCTGGCTTCCTCTCCGGCTGTAAGTGGGAAGGTCTGCCAGCAACCTGCAGATGGTCGTGGGTTTCCCCCCGGGCTGTGCCCGGTTTCCACCTACCATAATGCTGGCCGCCCTCGTATAAGTGAAATATTCTTGAGTACAGCGTAAAACACCAATCAAAAAAAAAAAAAAAAAAAAAAAAATCTTAGTTATGACATGATTCAGACTGAACCCTAGTCTTTCTGGCACTATGTCGAGTTTCACAGCTGTCACAATGCAACAAGGAAAAGCTATCCCTGTAACATGGCTGATATAAGCATAGATGTGCATGTATCTGGCTTTTAGCTTTGTGGCTTGTGTCCCTGGCCACATAACAGGCTTGTTGACAACAGAGCTAGTACACAGGGATCTGCCCTCCATGGTTACCAGGATAGAGGTAATCACCCCAGGTTTCGGGTTACCCCATCACTGTCAGTGCAGGCACATAAACCATGGGGGCATGTGGGGCCTGCACTCCTCCCAGATGTGGTCTGCTCCCAGATTCAGGATGTTAATTACTGGTGACCTGGAAACAACTGAAGACTGGAGAGTGCTTCCTGTGGTCTGGTGAATGTCAAAACAGCTCACATTAATGAAATATTTTGCTCTCCAATAATAGGCAATTGTTGAAGGGTTACTGAACAACCAATCTGATTTCAATTTTTATTATTATTTCTTTTTGTCAAGGGGAAGAATTTACTGTAAGGAAACTAGCCATACATGTAGTTTTTCTGCGGGTTGAATTTTATTGAAAATTGGCTTGACTGGAATCATGGTTAATAATACTACACTTAGCAACGAAATATATGTTGTCGGCTCTTTGAGGGGCAGAAATCCTAATTTAGGGACATTGAACAAATATGAGACATTGGGGATTATCCACAGTCAAGTGGTTATTTCCCTTTGTGTGGCGATACATGTAAGTTTCCAGGTACCTAGAATCTCTGATCACAATGTACAAAGATAAAGTCTGTTAACATACCTGTCTAGCTAGGATATCTTATCTACATCTTATTTACCTGCCATTGTTTAAATCAACATGGACCTGTGTTAGACAGGACAGGTGAGATATGTATGTGTGTAGGTACACAGGTAAACTCATGGGCTAGACGAAAACTGCATGTCCACTTTTGAAGGGAAAAGAGGCCGTAGGCATGTAGTTAAGATATGAGTTCAATACCAGGGCATGCCAGTTTTGTGATGGTTTTAAATGTCAGGGTTGAGAGGTAGAATAAAGCTAGTATGCTTCAATAATTACTCCGGTTGGATGATTTTTTGGCTGCAATGCTTAAATTTTACTGTCAGCTGGAAAAATTACTGAAAGTTTTAACAAATAAAGAAAAGCAATGGACATAGTTTTCCCATACATCATATTGCGTTAGATATATGTAATCGTGAGCACTTACATTAAATATATGTATTAAGGAAACTTCAACAATTTTAGATATGCAGAGCTTTTCTGTTCACCATTGAAATTTATTTAGTTTTTTACTTATTATTTATTAATATCAAAACCTAACAGACAAACCCAATCACAGACCTGAAAAATACTATATACAATACAAAAACTAAAAGTACATAAAGAAAAACAGCTAACATGAGACATAAAAGGCAGTTAACAAAAATGACCAAAAAAAATTAAAACAATGTAAGCAATTAGGAGTTAGGGATAAACACAAAATGAATTGGCAGATAATGTTCAGAACAGAAAAACTGGGATACAGAACCATAAAAAAAGATAAATGTTTTTGACAGATTTGTGCAGTTCAGATCTAGAAGTGTTTTCAGAGCTAAAAATCTCCGCGTTCTTGTGTTCCCAGGTTAATAACCGTTAGAGTGGCCGATGTCTCATGTTACCCTATAGCAGATAACCAGCCATGAAATATGAATTGCCCAACTCAACCCAATCTTTCACTTTCATAGTTATTAATGAACAAGAAGGTTAAAGTCTTTCTCATTACGGCATTTTTGGGCTTTATTAAGCTGAGTAACCAAAGTTTTCACCAGGTTTCACTTTGACAAGCACATCTAACAAATCATTTCACCAGGTTACATTTTTAGTTTTCCTCTCTGTGTGTGTTTTTTGTGTGTTTGATCTGTGTCCTAGTTTACAACGACAGACTTTCCAGCACCTCACAAGTCTACACATAAATTATATCTAGTTTCTACACATGTTGAAAGCTTGAAAAGATGTTTTTTTTTTTTTATTTCACTGTACATCTGGGTACAGCTTCTGTGATGGGAGATGAAGGTGAAGAGGCTAGATGCTTTCTTGCACTGGCTGAGTGACAGGCAACCTGATAACCAGCAATCATTTGTGTTCTGCGGAAACACACACATTTTCTATTGAGTGGGAACACCAAAACATGCATATTTACTACTGGGTGGGAACACCAAAACATGCATATTCACTACTGGATGGCAGCTGCAGAGCTGAAATTTTTACAGGTGAAAACTGCAAAACATTGCATGTTTTGAGTAGGAATAGCCAGACATGTATGTTTACTGGGTGCAACAGTGGAACAGTTAAAAGTGGAACAGTGTAACAGTGCAACAGTGGAACAAACACATGTACTGGATGGCAACAGCAAAACATACACTTTTATTGAGTGGGAACATGAAAAATTGCATATATACTGGATTTGATCATGAAAACTTCCTGGATGGGATCATGAAAACTTTCTTAGGTACCGGATGGGATCATGAAAACTTGCATATATACTGGATGGGATCATGAAAACTTCCTTATGTACTGGATGGGATCATGAAAACTTGCATATGTACGGAATGGGATCATGAAAACTTGCATATATATTGGATGGGATCATGAAAAAATGTATATATACTAGATGGATCATGAAAAATTGCATATATACTGGAGGGGAACATGCAAACTTGCATATTGTCTGGGTGAAACGTATGAAAACATGAGTATCTTACTTGTGAGTACATTGTACCCAGTGAAAAACTTTTTCACAACAGTTCTGTTGGAACTGAAAGCAACGAAACCTATGCATGTGGTTCACAATAGCTGAAACGACCATTAATACATTTATGCATGGAGAGATGTGACAAATCTCGGGTCCGTAGACATTTTATATCATGCTACTTTTCTCAGGTGATATTTATCTTCATATGTCTGTGTGTTTGTAAGAAAACTCAAACAGTAATGTCCAGTGTTATCATGCCAATGCTACAAACAAAAGGCAAACAACCTCCCATACAAACCCTAGCACCCACCCCACCCCCCAAAAAACTTGGTATACTGTAAACTGCATCATAGTATCATCAACCTCGCTCTATTGACTCCCAGAGAAATATGACGTGATCAGCTGGCGAGAGCTGATCTAAGAATTAACATCTCCCCACCCTGCAACAGCTGTGGGGGAGTTTGGGACTGCCCCTGTGTCAAAGAGGGTCAGCTCTGTGGCTTCAAGCGGGTGCGAGGTGGAACGCGGGGCAAACATAAGGCGGAATTCTACACACTTGACTTAATGGAGGTGGGTTAATCTGCAAGTAAACTACACCATTCATGTGGCACACCCCACATACAGTAATGCAAGCAACACAGTCTCCGTGCACAATGTTAAATAGATAGTGCACCAAATACTGGATTTACATGTAACGAAGAAGACACCAACATTCACTTAGCTACAGGTATGAAGATCAGTAGATCTCTCAGAATAAAAGCTGGTATGGATGAAACGTAAGTGTTGGGTCATCTAAAAGATGATCTTTATTGGCCGTATTTGAGGTCATCTTTTTTTAAACCTTCACAAATAAGGGAATGACCAAACATTTGACTCCTCGTACGAAAATATAATGGGTCACTCATCTGTCAGATTCACCAGTAGTTTGAGGCAAGGGGGTGAGGACGAGGGGACAGTTGTTGCTTCTACGCGTGTCAGGCATTAGAGTATGAATGTGTGGTGAAATTCCTGAGCTGTAGCCTGCCCTGGCCTGGTACTCACGTTAAAATGGCCGACTCTTTGAGAAGGGCTGGCTGGGCAAACACAGGCTCTCCCCACGCCAAGTGGCCGGAATTTCGAGGATTGAAGTAAAGGAAGAGAAAGATGTATAGACGGAGGAATTACCCAATCTGTCGCTGTTTGCACGGCTTTGTTATTGAAGAAGACTTTGAGCCTTTTACAAATCCTTTCGACACAACTCGTGCGTTTTTCTACGTGTAGCTTGTCTGACTTCTGTGACCCTGGACATACTTTTTTTGGACCGGTCCACACACCTACATGTTTCTGTAGAAAGGCAGGCACATTATTACTGTCGTTGTTGTTGCAATAAGTTGTGATATCTGGCAAGGCTCAGACGGGTTAAGATAAGAGCTATAAAAAGCAGTGATTTTATGCTGATGAGTTACATAATTGTCGTATGTGAATATAGCCGGTATAAACTAAATCAGGGGATAGGGTTCACTGACTGGACTTATTTTGAATAAGTATAAGATGGACAAATGTTAACTTTGTTTACCATATGCTGCCATTTTTGTGCTTGATGGTATGTCTTTCACCTGCATGCAGGCTATGTACACGAGTGTTAACACAGGACGTGATTCACATTTTGGGTGATAAAATGTACTGAACATATATTTATGTTTGTACAGGCTTAGAAGTATATGTCATGTGGCACGCACAATTACATGTAAATGTACTTACTTGTAGTTGGCCAGGGGCCTCATTGGTCAAGGTTTGTTGACAGACCAGTGCAGGGCAATGTCCCAAAGCTTTGCCCGGTTTCCGCCCACCATAATGCTGGCCGACGTTGTATAAGTGAAATACTCTTCAGTAGGTGCAAAACACCAATTAAATAAATAAAATAAATAAAGGAATACTTTTAGTACTACATTTATTATTTATTTATTTTAATATTTTATTGACAAGCAGGGATTAAATACTACATGTTCATACCCCCTAAAATTTGCCAGAAAAGTGCATTTTGGAGGGAAATGATGGTTCCTCACATTACCAGTTTTGGTGCAGAAACTTAACATTTCTCCTGTATGATGTCAAACAATCTCAACCATCAATAGTCATTTTAAAATCCGGCAAAATAAATAGCTTATCTTGGAAGGACAGATTTTTGGGTTAGTTACAGTAAAAACGTGTACATAAACAGCCCACTAAATGTTTAATACTTGGTTTCATAATCACAAGCAAGAGACATGATGATATGGTATTCCTAAATAAACAATAAACTATCGTCGTGTCCTGTATAGCACAAGTTATGTGTTGGCTTTATATAGCAGCAGTAAATGACAAGGTGTAATGAAGGTCAGGTAGCTTGTAAAGGTGTACAGGTGTACACTTATATAATTCTCTGCTGGACAGTAGTGTGATGTTAAATGATTAATGATTTGGCAGTTAATTATGTAAAAAATATATATATATATATCAAGGTATATGTGCTGATTCAGTGACTTTTCCAGGTGGGTAACATAAAGGGAGGTCTGTACTAAGATATTTTATGAGAAAAATACGTTTCACTGCCAAAAGTAATATTATATGACCTTTATTTTACCTCTACAGTTTATCTACATACTAGACTACATCCCAAAGTAGGGCCTTCGTAAGATTGTGGTTCAGGATCCATTTGTCCGTTAAAAGCTCAATGTTGGCTTAATTCAGCAGGTAATACACTGTATTACTGATGCACAAGGCTGTAGTTCAAATCCTGTGGTCACTGGAGCGTGTGATACTCAGTGAAGCCACAGGTATTCAGAGAGATGAATTAAGTCAATCACCCTACTACCTGCAGTACAACACTGACACACTCCGCTCTTGCCCACCTGGGGTATGCCTTATGTCAGTCGTGTTGTATATCACAGTGACACCCCTCATTTACCCCACCCCCAGCTTTTCATGACTGTGGAGTCGACAATTACTGAACAGATCTGTCTTAAAGCTGGTAATAAGCATTCAAGGAGGTAATACCTGGTCGTGAATGAAGATCAGGGCTGAGCGTCTGTCGTACCGCTGACAGCAGAGTTATAAGTGGGCTGTAATTATTGTGGTCTGGAGACTGGTGTCCTGCAGGGGATGTCTTCACAACCCTGTTATTTCCTCCCTCCAAGACGTGACAAATCAGCAGTGGGAAATGAAGACTAGTTCTGTCTTAAATCTATACTTTCCTTTCTCACTAGAGTTATATATCCAGTCTGTGGCTTATAAGTTCCCTAATTAGCTAGCAGCTTTTGTGAAATTTACCCTGCAGTGTTTGATGCTGTCTAACTGTAGTAGCAGCTTTCAAATATAAATCCAAAGTGTATTTTCATCTCGTTCTACTGGTTCATTGGGCCACTTAGCCTTTCAAATATGATCAAGACATTTAATATTATTAAAGTATTGGACAAATTTTCTGCCGTCAGGGTTAGATTGATTGGTGTGAAAATTTGGGGCTTGTCATGAATTCTACCTGCAAGAATGCGGCCTTACTTCTGTCAAAAATACAACAGATAAAAGTACAAAAAAAGTTCTTTCTTATGGATATACATATTATGTATTATGTATATTTCGTGTTTATTATTAACACGAAATTTCGATGTAGTTAATGACATCAAAACATTAAGAGCTTAAATATAACAACTGGAGAAACAAATGTCAAAGGTTAGATGTAATTAAACAGTACTCTGGTATTAAGGGATTAACGGGGGATTAAGATGCTGGTATCCTACATGAAAGGGTAGCAGAAGAATAAGTGTTCGTAATTTCTCTGCAACGAGAGTGTGATATGTATGTACTTAGTACAGCCATGTACTTACGATTCTGAAGTGATTCCAGATATCGGCAGAGAAAAGCTCTTGAACTGTGTAAATCCTTCTTATGAATGTTGAGAGAAATATATTTG
Source organism: Liolophura sinensis (assembly GCF_032854445.1). Classification (NCBI taxonomy): domain Eukaryota; kingdom Metazoa; phylum Mollusca; class Polyplacophora; order Chitonida; family Chitonidae; genus Liolophura; species Liolophura sinensis. The sequence continues at coordinate 16,326,749 of NC_088305.1, read as the reverse complement.
CTGTCGGTTAGAATCACTTTGATGAATGTCATACAGCGATCTGAGTGCGTTAATACGTAAAATGATGTTGGAAATTCTGAACATGGTGAGGTGGTGTGGTTAGGATGACCTGCTTCAAAATTCAGGATCATGACTGAAGCTAGTTAATTAGTTAATTTGTAAAATACCGCTAATTGCTCATGGGAAATGCAAGATAAGGTGTTTGTCATGGTGTGTGAGTACATTTACTGTTGTCCTGCTTGTTTGTTGTTCTGCCTGGCACGGCGACACGGCTGCTACATGACTGTGTGTTAGATCGCGGGGATATTTACCTGTCGTTAACAATCCGTACTGTGTTGAGGCTCCATAGTCTGCTCTGACGCTCAGTCCACATGTTGGTTTAATGGATTTTCAATTTTTCTATGTACACATGCCCAAGTTCCTTGAGAATGGCAGTGCCTTTTTATCCCCCTTTTGTTTTTTCGAGTTCTAGCTGCTGTGCGGTAGATTTGGTCGACAGAGGGCTTGTTTTGCTGGGGGATGAAAATTAAGGCTGCTGGTTTCTTGGCAATAAAAATTTTGGCATCAGGGGGAAAATTGTGCAATGATCGAGCCGTGACACAGCAGCACAAAAGATAAATTGACATGATCGTAACCAGATTGGAGTGAGATGTGCTTATTTGCACCGTTTTGGCATGCAGAAAATTAGAATCTTTCTCCTAGATGCCGTCACATGATAGATTTTTCACTTGTGATCATAACGCGTACCTGACACGCTAAGGCACTATGTTTACCTGCTGATTTTGCACCTGTGGCCTGGCTAATTTACTTGTTTGTTTAACAAACAATGAATAATTTCCCCCTAAAACTTTTCTTCAAAGGCACTGAGCAAAATCGGTTCATTTTATACAGATCTCCTGTGGGGCTAACCTCGATGATATTGATGTCTTGCCAATTTTATTTCTGCTACAAAATGTACATTGTTTTTCATCTTTCCTTTGCCAACACCAGCCTTCTGTTATTTCATTTGCGAAAAGCCGCAAGCTTTTGAGGCACATTCGTTAACAGGTTTCAGAATAATGATTTGTGTTAACGAGCCCCCTTTTTTTTTATACCTTATTTGCCATGATTCATTACCAAAACAGGTATTTCAAACTACATGTACATGTACCTTAAAATTTTTCATAACGACCTATACTTTGGAGGAACTATTTGAAAGACAGGAGTCCGTTCTCAAACAGAGGGGGGGGGGGGGTCCCTCAGTGGCTCAGTTGGTTAGCACGTGAGCGCAGCGTAATGACCCAGGAGTCTCTCACCAATGTGGTCGCTGTGAGTTGAAGTCCAGTTCATGCTGGCTTCCTCTCTGGTCGTATGTGGGAAGGCCTGCCAGCAACCTGCAGATGGTCATGGGTTTTCTCCAGCGTACACCCAGTTTCCACCCACCATAATGCTGGCCGCCGTCATATAAGTCATATATTCTTGAGGACTGCGTAAAACACCAATCTAATAAATGAAATAAATAAACAAATCAAACAGAGGAGTGTATCCGTACCTTCCCGTCATACCGATGTACCACAACTTTACTGGATTCCAAAAATGCATAAATCCCCATACAAAGTTTCCTTTTTGTGGGGTCAAAAAGCTGTACCGCCAAACTTATATCCACTGTCTTAACGAAGGCACTATAAGAAGTACAGTCATACTGCAACCAGTACTGTCAACTGTATGTGGAAACTTAAAAAACGTCTCACCGAAGAAGTAGAAGCTCTAATACACTTACCGTATAAGGACATATTTACTTGAGTTTTCTTCACTTTCTATACTGCTATTCCTCTCATTGATTTAACGGATAGACTTTCATCACTAATGGTTTCCGTGTTTAATAAAACAGGTCACCGCTATAACGTCAGAGGCAACAAAGCCTTCTTCATTTCCACGACATACAAGTTCCCATCATGGGATGTTAAGATCTCCATTGGGTTGCTTAAAATTCTCATTAATAACATATACACCTGTATGTGAAATTTGGGAAAACGATATATCGACAGTGTACAGGTATTCCGATGCGTACAAATTGTGCCACCCGTTTGGCTGACCTATACCTGTTCTCATATGTATATGACTATATACAGAAACTATTAAGGAGTAATGTTCACCAGGCCTTATCTTTCTTATTCACAAAGTAGTCTATTTATGATCTGCTGGCTTTAAACAATCCATATAGAACAAAGGCTGTGAAAGATATTGACCCACCTTTGCTGAATTTATAGGAAACCACAGATCTCCAGATGGTACATGTTATCTGAGTCTACAACTGTATGAAAACCAAATCAGTATCCTGTCTCGCAGACTTTACGACTAGAGGGACAGTTTCAGTTTTGACATGGTACATTATCCTTACTTGGACAGCAATATACTGAAGGGTCCTGCATATGGTTTGTACATATCTCACCTTGTAGCTTTTCTTAGATCCTGTGTGTTGTGTGAAGATTTCAATCAACATCACAAGTTATTACTGCAAAAACTAGTGTGTCAAGGTTATTACATCAAACTTTTTCACTCCAAGTTTCTTATGGTTTACAGTGAGGATAATTCTTTTGTAAGTAAATATGGAAAGATTGTCCGGAATCGCTGTCACTTTGCTCCATGACTGAGAGTAATTCCACTTAACCTGGGGCTGTATCTTCATCGTGTTGAATTAGATCGCCATGTTGGATACGTGAACAGATGTGATCAAAGCGCAACTGAGATACATATTTTGTTATCGACAGTGGATATTTTAGCATGGTACATGATTTGAATTCTAATTTAACTCAGTCGCCTAGAACATACCTGGCGTCTTTCCAACATCCTTGAAAACTGTTTAATAAAACAGGTCACCGCTATGACATCAGAGGCAACAAAGCCTTCTTCAGTTCCACGACATACAAGGGTTCCCATCATGGGATGTTACAATCTCCATTGTTTCATTCCGTCCTGTTTTTGTACTTTATATACTCGCTAAGTCCTTTATTGGTTTGTGTTATGTATGGTTGACGTCTGGTATTTGAATGTCTGTTTTCAACACATAGATTCATTAAGATACATGTGCATGCATAATAGCAAGATGTGTAAAATTGCTGCTTCACGAGCACATAGAGCCTTGAAATTGCTGATTCAGAAGCACAGATGCTTGAAATTGCTGCTTCACGAGCACATAGAGCCTTGAAATTGCTGATTCAGAAGCACAGAGGCATGAAATTGCTGATTCAGAAGAACATAGAGGCTTGAAAATGATACTTTTGATGCCAGTACACAACTTTTTCTTTTAAAAAAAAAATATACATCTCAAAAAACCCTCTTTAGTGGCTCTAGTGGGGGATTGATTCAATGAGAATCAAGCAAAATTTGTCAGTTGAAAAATGCTGTACTTTAGGGAAAATACAGTATACCATCACCCTTTAACATCTGCAGGTACAAGTTACCTGGCAAAGATATTTTTTTTATAGAAAACTTATAATGATACATACAGCATTGGTTCTGTTCTTCCCCTCTTCCTCCCCCCCCCCCCCCCAAACCATGTCTTCTTGGTCCCCTTTTACAATTTCACATCTACAAAGACACATTTAGACCAATGGATTTGTATAGTCTTATTCAATACCTCAATGGAAAGTCCTAGAAAAGCTTTGTGGATAAAGAAATTTCTTTTTTTTTCACTTCAACTGTATATGCTCTGATGTTCGCATATCCTAGTGGCTAAAGGTTAAGTACCGTTTCCATGGTAACCACTTGAGACCATTGCAATTGTTTGTTCTTGGTAAGGAGATTGCACTTGCTAGCCTTGATCTGTGAAGTACACAGGATGTGATTGGGGACGTATAGTACTCTTATTATATAGTACTGCACTGGTGCAAAACGTTTGGCAAATTTGCGATTCTGACAGTATGTAGAGCTACAGTGTACAATGGCCATATGATTTATATGTTTTTTTTGTCAAAATAGACTCTGTAGAAATTGTATCGCTATGACCTTCTGTATTGTATGATAAATTTATTTACTATCAGTATAAGATATTCCTAATTTGACATTATCCAAAAGCTTAGAAACTCAACCTGAATGAAGTCCTCGGAGCTTTTTTGGCTCAGTTGGTTAGCGCACTAGCGCAGAAGAATGACCCAGGAGCCTCTCACCAGTGCGGTCGCTGTCCAGCTCTTTTTGGTAGAAATTTCAAGGTTTTTTTCTTCAATGCAATCATATCTACATTGAGTTTATTGTACATATAATTTTTATCCTACAGTGTATTGGGTAATATACAGTCAATATGCTTTTCTGGGCAGCATGTTTTCAGTAGTATTTGTAATTAGGGAGTCTGTGGCTGGGTGGTTTATGTGGCTGGATGGTTCACGTAGCTGGGTGGTTCACGTAGCTGGATGGTTCACGTAGCTGGGTGGTTCACGTGGCTGGGTGGTTCACGTGGCTGGGTGGTTCACGGGGCTGAATGATTCACCTGGCTGAGTGGTTCACGTAGCTGGGTGGTTCAAGTAGCTGAATGGTTCACGTGGCTGAGTGGTTCATGTGGCTGGATGGTTCATGGGCTAGCGCAGTACAAAGTCCAGCTCATGCTGTCTTCCCCAACATACGTGTATCGTCATGGGTTTCCTTAGTTCCCACCAATAGGCTGGCTGCCATCATTAAAGTGAAATATTTTTGAATAAAGCATTAAACATCAATGAAATAAATTTAATAAATAAATAAATAGATATAGGTAATTATAATAATCCTGATTGTGTTTCTCTTGTGTCTCCTCAGTGTTGTCTGATCTGGAGGCGTGGCCTGGACGATTATGCTGTGACCGGGTCGTGTCGACCTACTGTAAGGATGCCTGCCAACAGGTGAGCCTGTCAGTACTAGAATACATACACTTTAAAGAAATACTTTAAATACTGACCTCAGCCAGGTCAGTTTGGCAGTGTCTGACCTCAGGTCCGGGATTTCATAGTACTAATTGATTAAGTCACAAGGTAATTAAATGCATATAAAATAATTAATGGTAAAGGGGGTGATCATACCTTGTTTGGTTTTAATTGATGACCCTTTTGTAGCTTAACTTTAACACCTGTACCACTTGTACAACTGGTCCAGTAGACAGTGCATTCTACATGTTACATAAGTGCTTTTTGTGATAATGGAATCATAATATAAGATGAGAAACCTTTCACCACCCCCAGCCCCCACCCCCCAAAGACTTGCAGGTAAATGAGAGGGTTCATAGAAGGCATCTGGGTGCTCCAGTTATTAGTGTGCAATGTCATATAAGATGCCAACTTGAGTGCAGTGATAATTACTTCAATTAATAAAGGATGGTAAAGTACAAAAATATTAAATTTTGGAAATTGAAAAGGTCAGTAAGAAAAAAAAAACACCTTGGTAGGGGAGTTTTGAACTTGAATTCTTTTGTTGTTAAAGTTAAGAACAGCCCTACTAAATCATATGACTTGGGGAAAATGTTAGGCAATCCTTGTTGGTATTAATTTACCAGTTACTTACCTCATCATGTTCCACAGGCACAAATTAAGCCTCTTTCCTATAGAAACTTCGTAAGTTGACAAGCTTCACATTTTTGTCCGTTTTTTGTCAACTCTAAATTCCTTTTTCTGCATGCTCATGTTGTAGTAATTGTGATCAGTAATAGTTGCCGAACATTTTTGACAGGTCACATGACACAGTAGATTTTTCTACCTTTAGCCATAAAAGAGTTTGAACTCAAAGCTCTCTTACTTCAGTTGGAAGAAAAACTAAGTTTCCTGCCGAGAGTGGTGGATGCCTTGGTAGACCCTACATTGAAAAAATGGCATCTATGAACCCCTTGACTAAGGATTTATCCTTTCTTTAATTCCCGTTGCAATTAACAATCTGCCCTTCTTCCTTCTATTTCTATGGCATGTTACCAGCTAGCATGAAGCTGTGGGCACCGGACATATGGAATATAATTGTGTAGGCGATAGTGTTCTCTGGTGTTGGCAGTAAGTGTTCCGTGGTGATGGCAATAAGTGTTCTGTGGTGATGGCAACAAGTGTTAACTGGTGATGGCAGTAAATGTTCCCTGGTGAAGGCAATAACTGTTTTCTGGTGATAGCAATGAGCATTTCTTGGTGAATTTAATAAGTGTTTCCTGGCGATGGCAAGAAGAGTTCCCTGGTGAAAGCAATAAGTGTTTTCTGGTGAAGGCAATAAGTGTTCCCTGGTGATGGCAATAAGTGTTTTCTGGTGAAGGCAATAAGTGTTTCCTGGTGATGGCAATAAGTGTTTTCAGGTGAAGGCAATAAGTCTTCCCTGGTGAAGGCAATAAGTATTTCCAGATGCTTTCCTTTATATCTCCATCTAACATAAATGTAGTGTGTTACAAATTTTGGGAACTGATCTCAAAGTTGACAAACTCGTTCATTAATTTTTACCTTGAGCTTAGTATGTCAGTGTTGATAATAAATATACATGGACACCAATACTTTCAACAGCTTGAAAGCCATAATAATCAAACACAGGACCTGAATTAGTGACTGTATGACAAAAATTATTAGAATTGTCATGCCTGATGGTATCAAAGGTATAAGATGTACACAGTGATGATAAAATTTTTTCAAGTCAATATATTTTTTTTGTTGAGTGCCTAGTTATATCACCATGTTGTAGATGTCATTTTCCACATTGCTGGTAGGTACAGTACGGTTGAGGCTTAAAGCGGGCTCTTATCTAGAACTAATCAACAAACTTTGTTACGGATGAACAATTGGATGTAAGATACAGACTGTTTTTTCTCTTGATCCTTTGTCAGCCATATCCAAAAGCTTTTGAGAGACATGAGTAGGGGTGTTCTCTGTTAGTATTAGGCTGACACCAGGCATCCCTAAGTATAGTATAGTAGTGTGTGTGACCAGTCCTTGTTTATACAGTATGTACATGTACATAGTAGAATACTCAGCTCTGGGAGCTTTTTTTTCACCTCTAATCTTGTGCAAGGGCTTGTGATTGCATCAAGGGAAGTCACTCATCCGTTAAAACATTCCTGCAGGGACTGATCTTCGGATTAATGACGTAAATTTATGTGTGCCTCAGACAAAACTACGCATCATGTCGTCTGATTGGTCAGATTGTTGTGACCTTATGCAAGGTGGCATTTGAGTGGTTGGGTTCTTTTATGTTCATGTTGACTGGGTAATTGGAGAAATTTTTGTGAACTTATCTTATCCAGCAGAGTTCTAGCTTGAAAGTCAGGCAGTTAGAAATCAAACCAGAAATAGAGTATGTTGATATGGCTGATGGGGGTAGTATCACCTTTCTCAATTGAGCTTGCTGGTTTAATGTGAGCAGTCTGGTAGACATTAAATGTGCTTAGTACCTGGATTTTTACCACAGTTTGAAAAACCAGGTTTTACTGTCTGAATATGGTGCTTGATTCTAGTGTAGAAATAACATCACTTCTTTTTTGAACAATATATATATATATATATATATATATATATATATATGTACGGATAAGACACCAGGAATGCAAAAATTTAATTGCTCTACATATACCAGCAATCTACAAAAGTTAAAGGAAAGCCAGGAACTTGAAAAATGTTTGTAAGATGTTTATTCAAGCATATATTCTAAAGGCATTATGCTCTGTAGACTGATAAAATTATACTATCTGTGAAGCCCTGAAATTGGGCTTTCCAACCAAATTATTTCTTTCTCCAAAATCATAGTAACAGTGGCTTAATGCAGTCATATTTTCTGTGATTCATATGGCCTGAAAGAAAAATCCAGTCACTGTTTTTTTCCACGGGTATAAATGGTGGTCTTCGGGGAAAGGTCAGATGTGAAAGGTCAAGAGTCAGCTCACCACTGGAGCCAGTCCCAGTGGCACATGGGAAAGTAAGGTTTGTGGCTGTGTGACTTGTTTGAAGAAAGCAATTATTTAAGCCCTTGGTGTCTTAATGAGTGTGTGGCAGGGGATGGGAGGGAGTAGGGGGTAGCCCCGGAAGAGTAATTTACTGTATACATTTGCAGTAAACATGCACTGTTATTGACATGTCTGTCTGTTAATGACTGACGTAAAGAAATAATTTTCTCGCAAAAATTTCTATCATAAGTTTTTAGAGAGTGCAGCCCATAGATGGTTTCCCTTTTTTTTTCTTTCTCTCTCTTTTCGTGTAATTAAATGTTGGCTTAATGGTCTTCCAAAAAAGAGGGACTGTTCTTAAAATCCCCACTGATTTCTGATTGAAAGTTTAATGAGGTTGATGTTTTTTGAAAAGAATGTTTACTTTGATAAGAAGCTGAACACTGTCGCTGCTTGAATCCCACATCTGTATGTATGACGATGTTTCGTACGCTTATCCTTTAGCCACATAAAAACCTGTTCGTGCTCAAATACGTTAAAGGAGTTGAACCCAGTCGTTTTAGTACGTCTGTCCTAGCTTTCAATAATTGTTACTCATAACCAGTTGGCATTCCAGAATGGCATTGGTTTTAACCAAATTTTAGCAAGGTATAAAAACAGAATGATCACATGTCAAATAATTTTTTAAGGATTCTTTGATGGGGGTCCACCCTTGTTCATATTTTCAAAAAAGCATCTCCATGTTTCTGATAAAACGATATTATGAGCATACAGTATGGAGCATGTGAGTATTTTGTGAGATCCATCGTGTAGATACCAATATTGAACATTTAACGTATGTTCTTATACTTTGCATTTCTTCAAACATAGAAAGTTGAAGCATCTGTGGTTACATGCAGCTCTACACACTGGAAATGTTAAGCATATGACTACAATTGTAAATCTTCATGTTTGAAAAATTGAATTTGTCGTTACGTGGGATTTTTCACGATTGGAAAGTTTAGCAAGACTATTTCCTTCTGTCATGGAAATGTAAACTTTTCTGTAATTTTTCAAACCTGGAAGGGTTAGCATGACTTATTTGTCAAGTTTGGGTTGTTTAGAGAGGTCAAATTTTAACTCAAGAGAGGAATGTTCAAGATGACCTATTTTTCAAACTGTTAAATTTTCTCACCTTTCTATCATACTCGATGTATATTGTTTAAATATACAGTACAGATGAGCAACTTAGTTGTCATTGAAATTGGCAAAACCAACAAGTACAATTTCACATTGGAAAGCAGATTGCTTGAGTAACAAGGTTAAGTTCCTGTTTTATGTTGAAAGGGGCAGCAGTACATGAAACTGAAAGTTATTTTAATGTCCCCCTCCCATGGTTATGTAATGTGTCAATGTTTACTGTCATGTGTAAATGGGGTATCATTTAAACTTTCACCAAACCACCCACAGTCAATCCTCTCCCGCCTCCCCCCAGTCTATTTAATGTATTTTCACCTAAAGTGCATCATTTTTCAAGCCACATATTTTGCTTGATTCTGATTGATTCATCACCTTGTAGGGCCAAATAGAAGTTTTTGTGAATTAATTTCTTGTCTGTTGGCCTCTAAACTGTCATTTTAAGACCCTTTTTATGCTGTCTCAAAATGCATGTTCATCTGCCAAACTTTAAGTGAAATACAGTCATTCAGTAGAAATTCCCTGGCAAGGCCTGCTGTTTATGGCAAGTATAAATTTGAAGACTGCTGGTTGTTATCAATGCCTAGGTTTATCTCGCAGGCAGTCTGAACTGTGATAAACATCGCACATGTGCCATGACATGGTGATTAAAACTTGTTGTGAAAGTCACATATCAACTGGAAGCCAGAAATCCCTGCTGTATATACTGAGGGCTGATTTGATTGGATGAGGTGGCAGTTCAATAAACATAAGGGCTGATGTGATTGGCTGATGGCTTTCCAGCAGATAAACAGACCACCTTGTTTGTATCAGATGCTATGGTTGGCTGTGACTGGGCCGTCTGTCAAGGATGTCAACAAAACCCCATAGACAGGGCCTAATGTTTATACCCACAGTAAATAGTTATGAACTAGTGTTGAGCCTATGGTAAATTTGACGCATATCTTTCCCAGCGGAAAGCAGAAAAAAAAAACGCAAAAAAAAAAATGGAAAAAAATATTAGTTGTTGAGAGAAAATGATGATTAATGTGCGAATTAGTTATTTTAGACTGCCTTCAACCTGGGGGAAAATATGAAAAAAGAACCATTTGTTGGGAATAAAAAAATATCGGATGCTGCTTGAAATAGATTCATTGGTCTGATGTGTCAGTGCTTTTGGCATTTCCAAACAACTGCTCCTTACTGGGAGGCCACTAGAGCCAAAGGTTATCGCTGGACTGTCAAGATAAGTGGAAATCAAGTGGTATTTGTTTAGGGGTAAATTTCAGGAATACTGCCAAAAATCAACTTGTATTTATTTTATGATGTAGCAGAAAAAATTGATACTTCCACCAGAGATTTTAGAATTTCTGTACTTGTTACAAATATTTATGTAAGAAAAGAGAGAGACAGTATTAAATATTATAATGTTCTACCAGTAAATACTTAAAAGTTTCTTGATTTACATTAACTTTAACTGTAGAATGATGTACAAAATGTCACAGATGTAGGTAGTATTCTCTGATGATAAGAAAAACAATGTTTGTACACTTATACAGCGGACATAAAATTTGTTCACCTCTGTATTTAGTAAGTTTATTTCCTGTAAGCATCACTAGGTTAAAGGCGTGGAACTTTGGACACTCCTGGCCAATGTCCAAAAAATACTAAATATTCTCCTTAATAAGGTTGTTAGCTGACATTTACTGAATAGTGGGGGAAATTTAACATAGACTCAGTCTTGTGCGAGAGGCAGCTGTCTAGAGCACTTCATTCATTGGATAAGAAAAATCAAGACCATGATAGTTTGGAATTTTTGGACATTTTTCAGTATTTTTTAAATAAATGACTTAATATGTGAAATCAGATATTTTTTATACAATAACGAATTCAAACCCAAAGCCAGATAAAATTTCCTGGATTCTCCCTTCAGCTCTGAGAGGATTTGAACACTTAACAGGGCCCATGTTACTGGTGAAGACTTCAGCAGGAATCTGCTGCTTTACAGATGAGCTTCCTTGAATAAATGGAAATGTGTATAAGTTAAGATATTGTGCATCCATGACACAAGCACATGTCAAAATGTCCCCGTTTTCACGTTAATGTGCATTTTGACATTGTGCTGAAATATGATATAAACCTTTTCTCTTTATGCCAGTGTGGGTGAAAATGCAGTGGATTCTTGTTTTGCAATTATAATTATTATAATATCAATAATTATTATAGTATCAATTATAGTCCTAATGCCTCTGACAAATAGACTGTTAGTTTAGCCCAGATCTATAAGGGATAATCAGGTTTTTCCAGTACTAGAACTCAATGGGCTTGCAAACAAAAATCAGCCAAGAAGACCAAATTGGGTTTCTCCTGTACATGATTGTGAATGAAATCAGAGGCTTAAAGAAGGCAGCCAGGGTGGAGGGTGGGTGAAGACAGGATGATCAATGCCCCATGGGGGACAGGCAGTCAATGGAACAGTCATTAACAGCAATAACAGGCCATTTAAATGAGCTTTATATCTTAGTAATGGCATGTTTTCACAAGGGAGGCTGGTGTTAGCTGTTAACACCAGCACTGGGGACATTAAAGGTTGGCCAATAATAATTATAGTCCTTTATTGGATCTAATCCATTGAGAGTCAGGATTGGTTTGCATGCCCTCCTATCTCCCACCCCCTTCTCTACACCCCACCACCACCAAGACCCAGTTGTCCTCCACTCAGGGCCAGCTTATTGAACTGTGCTAGTATCTATACCAGTGTCTAGCAGTGGTCAGTAGAGCTGGTCAATGATTCTAACAGTCCACTGGTTAAACTGAGTGGTTAAGACTCATGAATGGAATGTTTTTTGATTCTTCCAATTGTCTGCATGATATTTTGAATCAATGAAAGTAATGTTTTCTTGACTTCTAATTCTATTTGAGAGTTTCATCGTGTCTGTTTCTTTTACATTAAAGAGCCAACTGTTTAGATACTATTTTAATAAATCTCATATTAAAACAAAGAAAAATTTGATGACTAAAACGTTGTTAATGGATGCATTTAATCAAAGGAGAATTTCTAGCATAGATTTTACAGATTGAAACTGGAGGGACTCTACTGAGGAGTGATACCAGTTGTGTGATTTCTTGCTTCAAACTTCATCAAATCGATGGCCAATATTACTTTCTCCATTCTCCTTGGATTACAACATGTATATCACTAATCATTATAAGCCGTTAACTTAATTTTGAATCATTTGAAATGTTTACCAGAGTTGTACAGACAAACTACGTGTTTAAAGCATAGAGGTACAATATAGATCAGGGCTGAGCATAGAAATGACTAAATTAATTATTTAGTTATTTATTTGAATTGTTGCTTAATGCCAAACTCAAGAAAATGTTATGTATTATGGTGGTCAATTTTCATGAGTGGAGTCCAGTAGTATAAACAAGAGACCTTGGGCAAGTTACTGATGACCTTACTCACATGGGACCTGCACATTAGTTGGGTATGTGCCTTACCACTGAGCCTGTCATGTTCACTCTCACAAACATACTTGGCAACAGGAAAAAATTTTACATTAATGACACCATTAAACTGATTGACGTACAAGATGTATATTCAATCTCAGAACTACAGTAAAATCATTATTCGTCAGCTGTGTTGGTTACAAAAGCCCCCAACTTGTCTCATTCAAACCAGCCTGAACTTGCAAGACTTCTGAAGTGTAGATGAATTACGGAAATTATTTTAGGCATTCTTGTCTGGTGGATTCTGGAGGGATTTTGTCTGAGAACAGTTATGAATATAACTGACCAGTCTTCTTGGATTATGTCCAGACAGGTAATGCCTGGTCGGATGAACTGCCCATCAGCTTGAATGACTGCCATTGCCAATGGCCTGTGAGGGATATAGAGCTGCACAACAGCTGTGGTCAGTTCCCAAGCTTGACCACTCTGGGTCAGATATTATCTGTAGATGCAGGCATTTAAGTATGGCCACACAGGCATAATGACTGGACAAAAGGCTTGGTTTGTGATTATCAAGTGCTGTAGAGTGTAGAGCTAAGGGGCTGTTTGTCACTTTGTTCCTCAGCCTCCACCCCTTCCTCTTTAAAGCCCCTCTTCTAATATAAAACCAGAGGAGGTAATCCTTTCTGACAATACTTGGCCACTTGAAGTGTTTGATCTCTTAATGAAGTCTGTGAGTGAACTTCTGAATGATCGGTATACATACAACTGCAGAAATGAGACATGGTTTACGGCTAACTTTTTTGTACGTGTACACACTGACATTGTACGGGTACACACTGACATTGTACGTGCAGACACTGACAACTGACATTGTACATCTACACACTGACATTGTACGTGTAGACACTGACATTGTACGTGTACACACTGACATTGTACGGGTACACACTGACATTGTACGTGTAGACACTGACAACTGACATTGTACATCTACACACTGACATTGTACGTGTAGACACTGACATTGTACGTGTACACACTGACATTGTACGGGTACACACTGACATTGTACGTGTAGACACTGACAATTGACATTGCACATCTACACACTGACATTGTACGTGTAGACACTGACATTGTACGTGTACACACTGACATTGTACGTGTACACACTGACATCGTACGTGTAGACGCCAACATGGGGCATGTAGACACGGACATTGTATGTGTAGACGCCGACATGGGGCATGTAGACACCGACATTGTATATGTAGACAATGACATTGTACTCATAGACACCGACATTGTTCGTGTAGACAATGACATTGTACTCATAGACACCGACATTGTACTCATAGACATTAAAATGGTGCATGTAGACACAAACATTGTGCATGTACACACCGACATTGTACGTGTAGACACCGACATGGGCTATGTAGACACCGACATTGGGTGTCTAGACACCAACATGGTGTGTTGTTGTGAAGTGCTTCTTTAGCTGCTGAAATTTACATTGTTCACGGTACAGTACTGCCCGATCCTAACAATGTCCTCTACTGGTATTAACCACCCCTCCTACGCACACCTTGATCGGATGTCGGGGGATCCTACATGGATGATACGGCCATGATGGGTGGCCCATGTACGAATGTTGGCACTATCCTGATCGCATCATAAAGTGGATCTTGATCATCCAGTACATGTGGTCTCATTGATATGGCACTTTAGCTTTACCCACCTAGCCGCTAGCTGTAAACATGTCACAACGTATCTTCTGTTTACCTACCTGGTAAGGCAGATATAGTGACGGGACAAGTATGAGTGAATGGCTAGCTCTCACTCATTCAAGGCACTAAAAAGGTGAGCCAGCTCAGTGCATGCCTTTCCAGTTTCAATTTCCGGTTTCTCAACGAACTTTATCAGTGTCATTGGAAATGTAACTGCATTGCGGGAAAACGATGGCATAATTTCTTGCCAAAAGCTGTACTAACATTACAAATTATCCTTTCGTGATGCCTAAATTATCATATATAATTTCTGTTATAACTATACACTATATTTTGCACTAAGTAGTGAATAATTGCGGAAACAGGCGAAACTCGATTTGTGTATTATTATGATCGTGTGCAAATTAGTAACCACGCCGGGAACTTGACCGTTTGCGAATGTTCTATAACAAGTTTGGTTTTGAACAATGAGGCATTTGTTGTAAGTTAGATCAGTTTATGTGTGAATGTTAGTGTATGTCATAAAACCCTATGCGGATGATCGTCGGATCCTACGCGTATCATACGCGGATCCTACGCAGATTGTACGTCCATCTTGGCTGTATGACAGGCGTATGACATGAACATCTTCCCGTGATATTACGCCCTTCCTACGCATATGTTCTGACCCACATCCGTAGCAGATATATTGTTATGATGGAGCAGGTACTGTAGACTATAAAACACCATACCAGTAGAAAATGTGAAATATAGTCACGAGCATAACTTGTAGGTTATTTAACGTAGGCTTACATACTGATGGATACATGAACATCAACAGTCCTTGTTCTCATTAAGGTATTTGTACTGTACTATTTTTCAGGTAAATATTAAATGCGTGTAATCTTAAATTTAGTTGCTAGACAGTTAAGTTCTTGACAATTAATGCATACCGTATGCCAGCAGCCTGCGGAAGGTTTCCATCCACTATAATGCTGGCAGCTGTCGTATAAGTGAAATATTCTTGAGTACGGTGTAAAACACCAATCAAATAAATAAACGAATAAATTAATGCATACGATTGCTCTCAAAAGTTTTTGGTGGTTCTTAAATTTGGGCTTGAGTAACCTAAAAAACTACGTGACAATTTTTCTGATGTTCAGTCCATTGACTTGAGGGATATACGTGCATTAATTGGAATCTCAAGCATTGTTCTTTTCATTATAATTCTTGTGCTGTGCTACACCAGGAAAGTTTTGTATCTTAATCATATGCAAAATTATTATCCTTGTGATTGTCAATTCCCACAACAATCCGTTGGTCCTTAGGGAGTATAATAAAACACTAACTGGCTTTAAGGGGCTGTTTATCAATGATACTTTGATTTGCGTAACTAGTGAGATTCGCTACCTTGCGTGAACCAAGAGCCTGGAGCAGGTTAGCGTGAGCTTTGGTTTTGATGTGCAAGATTAAACTTAATATACTGAGATCAAATATTAAATTGAGATTATTTTTATCTTGAATAATTTAGTTGTAATTTATGCAAATGATGAAGTAATTTATGTATCAGGATTGTTATGAATCTATTGATCAGATGTTTTCGTAACAAGAGTCCTGATATTACCAGACATTTCACGGTGAAGAAGAAACAGAATTATTGGTACATGCACATTGTATTTCGCAATACTTTCTAGCCATAGTAATCAAGTTGTAATAAGTCATTTCCCCTACAAAAAATATAGGTGCTTTTAGAATTTCATTTTTTTTCCATGCTGAAATAGAGCTAATTACAACATACATTTCAGTGAATACAGACGAAAATCTTGCACTCAAATTATGCAAGAAATAAATCTGAAATGATGCACTTTCAGGTTATTTTTTTACATTTTGATTTTTGGAATAGTTGTCTGTACTTGCCTTTACAACAGGATATATGTGTAATTTTTGTAATGCCCTGGAATTGGCCATCCCAAGCAATGCAGTTTTGTTCCCACAATCAAATTATAAAAGTGCATAGATTACACTGGAAATTTTCCTACATATTCCTACACGAAATTGGTACCTGAACATGAAAGCCTAATTCCAAGCACATAAATGTGTATGTTTTTTCATCGGGATATAATTGAAACAAACCAGAACGTTTGGCTAATGATGTAAATGTTTATAAGGGTAACAGTTATGATTTACACATGCTTGTGTATGCCCTTTCAGGCCACATCCCTGGAGCAGTTGGATAACAAGTGTCGCCGTAGCGATGAACTTGGTTTCTATAGTTGTTACAAGAGACAAAAAGGTAAGAATCATGCAGTAAAATTTTGTTACATTTATTATGACCTATAGGGTTCGGACCTAGGTGTTTCTCCGTCAGGTGTCTTTTGCCCTCAAATTTAACCATCATTATACGTGCAAAATCAACAAATTTCCAATTCTTCAACTGTTCTCGCACATGTATATTACTAAGATTATAATCTCCGTTTTTCTTTTTATCCCACTTTTTCTACAAACTATTCCCGTCCAAAACCAGTCCAAGTGTTGTCCATTTTTGATCAAATGTAGTTTTACAGAAGCTCAGATCAAGTTTGAAAATCACTCCCTCCATGCATAAGTCTTCCGTATTTGGTGAATTCCATGGCTCTCATTGCTCGCCATGCAATAGCAGCTCCAAATAATTTCCAATTTTGGAAAACATTTTGCGTTCAGGTTTATTTTGTGTAACCATAGACATTTGAAAAGCAGTCCAATCTGTGCATTATAGTTTTGCATGTTTAATGAATGTCGTGATTTTCATTATGGTCATTGGGTTCCATTTGATTATTTCTCCAGCTGTTATTTGATTTTGATAAAATATTATGTTCAAATTCAGTTTTTGGCCCCTTTGATATGCTCCCTATAAAAATTTTTTGCATATTTAGCATATGATAGAAATTTTCTGAATTTGTTTGTTCCAGCTGCGGAGCAGTGCTGTAGTCAGGCAAACACACTAAACTGTAAAACAGCGTGTCATAATGTGTACCTTAATGACCGCATGTCGAGTCGCGACCAACAGGAAGTGGTCAGGAATCGCTGTGGCGAAGCGAGCCCCCTAGTGGTCAGATGTGTACAGAACCAAACCAGATCAAGCCCTGCCACAGACCCACAGAAAAGTAAGACCAATGTTTCGTTGCAGCATTTTTTGTGAGTGTAATTTCTGTCAACCTGTTTAGGAGGTTCAGAGGAGGCAAACATGTATACACAGTAAAAATTTATGCGCACGATGAGCTAGGCAGAAAGTCTCACCCACATTACTAAACTTCTGTCAACCTTGCACTACTGCTAAGCCCCTGCACAGTACCTGTTGGCTCATAACTGCATGATACTGTGTGGCAGTTGACTGCAGTACCTGCGTGAAGTTTCCACTTTTAATTTGTACTGAGCAGCTTCCACTCTGTACTTCTCAGTTTTTATGACATCCACCCCCCACCCCGTCTTAGTGAGGGGACATATAGCTATCGCTTTTTCCGTCTGTCCAGCTGTCCTACTTAAATTTGTGCAGAGCATGTCTTGACAGTTATTATAGGCATGGGATTCTAAAACTCACACAAGTGTGCAAAATGTTACAAAAGTGTGCACTGTTAGGTTGATTTTTCTCAGTTGGATCTATTCTAGTGTTATCTGCCGTTGCGCATATTTTCCGGGCCATTAATATTTCAGATGAAGTTTGTGTGAGCACTATCTTTGCTATTATTTGGCATAGGATCCTCAAAGTCACATCAGGTGTTTAAAATGACCCACAGTTGTGCATTGTTAGTTGTTGCATTTTTTCACATTTTCATTGGTTTAAGGTATTACCAGCCATCGTGCACATTTTTTCCGGTCTATTGACTAGCACTAGCAAATTTGTGCTAAACATATTTTGACTCCATGTATCATATGGCACATGCTTCAAATTGTGCAAGAAATGAATCTGAAATGATGCACTTTCAGGTTATTTTTTTACATTTTGATTTTTGGAATAGTTGTCTGTACTTGCCTACACAACATGTGTATAGGGATATCATATGTAATACATGTAGGATTCTCAGACTTACTCTGGGGGCCTCCGTGGCTCAGTCGGTCAGCGCACTAGCGCAGCGTAATGACCCAGGAGCCTCTCACCAATGCGGTTGATGTGAGTTCAAGACCTGCTCATGCTGGCTTTTTCTCCGGCCGTAAATGGGAAGCTCTGCAGCAAACTGCGGATGGTCATGGGCTCTGCCCGGTTTCCACCCACTATAATGCTGGCCGCCGTCGTATAAGTGAAACTATTCTTGGGTAAGGCGTAAAACACCAATCAAATAAATAAATAAATAAAACAAACTTACTCTGGACCCTCTGTGGCCGAGTGGTCTTAGACCTTTTCCTAGCAGTAGCTCCCACCAATGAGGTCCAGGCTAGAATCTAGCTCATGCTGTTTTCTCCCTCACTTTAAGTGGATAAGCAAGTGCCAAGGAAACTTTGCCAGGGGAGCATGGTTCCCTCTAGGCGCTATCGGGGTTCCTCTCACTATAATTCACTGGCTGCTGTCTTACTGGCTGAAATACTCCTAGGTACCCAAAACAAACAAGCAAGCAAGCAAGCAACCAAGTTACTATAACCAATCAACCAACCAGCCTATGGTGATGAATGCATATCTCATGCCGTGTATTTGTCCATGTTGTTGTAACTGTGAAGTATTTTTTTTTGTTTTCTTTCATTTGCATCTTATATAGGTTGTGTAGTTGCACTCCAGTACAATTAATTTCTTAAAACTATATGATAATTCTATGCCCTGGCTGATTGTTCTGTGTTTATATATTTTCTAGCGGGGAGCGGGGGACACATCTTTGAAATCACTGATTGCTGTTACCTTTCTCAGTATTACTGGATAGTTCTGAGCATTACAGTAACCATTCTCACAAGAATATGTATTCTTTGTGGAATATGTGCCTCAAAACTTGGTTGTTTGGAGTTCGGTGTTATCCATCATGCCCACCATGCATGTAGGACAAATAAAATCCTTGTCTAGTGTCACAGAAAGGAAGGGCATCCATTTATCTTGCACCCTGTCAGTGTTGTCACTTATGCCTAAGCCTCGTGTCAAGATGGTGGTTGTAGTCTGCATGAAGTCACTGTCAGTGTAGAACAGGGTTTTTTAACCTGAACTGCAAGCGATTGTTCCCTTATTAGTCTGACGCTCGTGCCACAGGAATACTTGACAGATCTCTCTACAAGTCATTTCCTTTACATCTGCAGAAGTAACACCTGTGGTTAATGCAATGAAAGATGGGGCTTTTTTTTATGGCAAAGTCATTAAATCATCAGAATGTGCCTAGCATTCACTTTTGATAGTTTTAAAGTCTTGTAATCCTTTAAACTTGAAGAATCTGCATTTCACTGCATGTTATTTATCACCTCGTCATCTTTTATTTAATTCTAAACCTACCCTCTCGGATAGCACAGTTGGTAGAGCATCTGCTTCGGGAGAGGTAGATCCAGTATTAATCCTGGGTCGACACGCCTAAGACTTTAGAGGAGTAAGTTGTAACTTCCTCGCTTGGCGTTCAGCATGAAGGGGATGGTGCAGTGACTGGTTGACCCGTATCAGTATAATGGCTTGGGCTGGGTGGCTTACTTGCCTTCGGTAAGTCATCTCAGTGAAGCAGCACTAGATAAAAGAATGGTGGAAATCTGTCCTGTAACATGGAGGTACATTACATGTACCCTAAAGATTCCTTCGTTGTCATATGACTGAAAAATTGTTGAGCACGACATTATACCCCAAGCACTCACTCACTCAATTCTAAACCCTCTTGAAGGGAAGAAAACCGTAAAAGTTAAGTCAGCATCAGGGGAAAGACCATAAAGATCGTTTTTCCACCATGCCAAGTGCAGTGTGATATTTTGATTGTACGGTGGGCTTAATGAACCATACTAATATGTACATGTATGTCGGTGTGGTGTCCAACACTAAAAGAGCTCGATTTCCACTGACTTGGATTTACCTAGTTGTATTTAGACATCAGCCATTTTGGAAAGAAAGCGATTTCGCAAAAAATAATTTCCTAAAACAAAGTGAAATAGCAAACACGATAATACACTTTAGTACACGAATTAGCTTTTACGTTATCTGTGAGAGTTGAAGAGTGTCCTGATATATAGACATGCTTTCCTTTTTTTTTTTTTTTGTCATTATATAATAATATCATTAATCGAGATGGTTCAGCTTCAACACAATTCAACACAAGAGTTGAAATATGTGTGTGAACCATGGCTCAGTTTTAGATGAAAGTTTAAAATTGTATGAAATGCAGTTTTTCTTCTTAACTTTCATTTGACTTGTCAAATTGAACAATTTGCTACGTCAATTTACACAGTCTTGGCAAAATCTCCTACACAACTACTCTATTAGACCCCAAAAATCATAAAAATAGTGCATATGATGCAAAAAAAGATGTTAATTTTGGTGCTAAAACCTTCATTATCCGGAGTGATATCATACATATTTCAACAAATCTCAGAACGATTTACGATAAACAAAATTCAGAATCACGAAAAATGAGGGAGATAATCATGCATGAAATATTTGATCAAACACACGCATAATCAACACAGGTGCTGAGTACTAGAATTGGATAAGCATTATATTTGACCTTGAAGGTCACCAAATTGGTGCATTTTTAAGGTGAATAAAGGCTATCATGAAATACTTTTGGTGCCAAAGCTTACTTTTTCCAGTATGTTATCTTTTACGCTCAACAGAAATCTCAGAAAAATGAACAACTTAGTCATGGACAAAATTGCACAAGTTCTGAATGCTTGCATTAGAAAGAGCTTGTTAGTGATATCTGAGACCCAAGTGTGAGTTTTAATTTCTACTGCGATGGAGTTTTAATAAATAACTTTTAATTATACCTGTAGTGTTTAAGTAGAACTGAATACTAATTATAATTTCTCTAAAACTGACCTCCTCATGCAAGTGATGCTGAACTCTATGGCATAGTCTATCAGTCCATGACCTCCTCATGCAAGTGATGCTGAACTCTTTGACATAGTCTGTCACTCCATGACCTCCTCATGGAAGTGATGCTGAACTCTTTGGCATATTCTGTCAGTCTATGACCTCCTCATGCAAGTGATGCTGAACTCTATGGCATAGTCTATCAGTCTATGACTTCCTCGTGCAAGTGATGCTGAACTCTATGATGTAGTATGTCACTCCATGACCTCCTCATGGAAGTGATGCTGAACTCTTTGATGTAGTTTGTCACTCCATGACCTCCTCATGCAAGTGATGCTGAACTCTTTGGCTTATTCTGTCAGTCTATGACTTCCTCATGCAAGTGATGCTGAACTCTTTGATGTAGTATGTCAGTCTATGACTTCCTCATGCAAGTGATGCTGAACTCTTCGATGTAGTCTGTCACTCCATGACCTCCTCATGCAAGTGATGCTGAACTCTTTGGTGTAGTCTGTCAGTCTATGACAAATCATTTTATTATTATCAAAAGGAGAGAAGATTAAAGAAAGATAACTTTGGCAAGCCCTTCATGTGTAACTCGAGGTAAGCGTGATGTCAGCCTCAGGCAGTTTTATGATAGCCTTTTATAGTGATCAGCATCAACAGTTTACCTTGTAAGACAGGTAAAGCTCTGAAGTCCAGCCGGGTGCTAACAATGACAACGTGAAAAAAACACCGACCTGGCACACCAGAATGGAAGCTGTCAGATTATACGGCCATATCCCTCACTTATACATAATGGCTGCTTGATTGGGGTATCGCAGCTTCTTTTTCCATCTTGATAAGCCAAGATTTATTAATGGAAATTCTCAGGTCAGCCATGCGTATAATGGAGGCTGGGCAGAAAAACGCTCCATACTGAATTGCGCTTACAGTGTCTCACACACAGTGTAAGCCATTCATCTGAATGTGTGTAGTGTTTTAAGCAAGGCAAATTACCACACAGTTATTGTGGCCTGATTGAGGTGGAAAAAAAAAAGGAGCAGAAATAGTCTTTGCCCTTGCAGGTGATATCTGGCAGTGGAATAAGGAGACCGCATAATTGGGCTCTTTTCACCTGGCTGTCTTCTCATGCTGTAAAGAAGATTAAATTCGTTGATGGTGTAGTTCGTTAAGTAGCTTATGGCGGAACTGGTTTTACAGGTAAAAACGCAGGTACGTTGAAAACATAAGGGAGCATTTCACCTGTTGATCACCAGCTCTCTTTTGTTAACAGTTTATGTGTATTAAGTTTTCTGTAATATGACATTTGCCCATGGTGTGAGAATGAGGAAATCCAGATCAAAATGAGAAATCATACTGATAGAAACGTGCCTTGTTTTAGGCCATTATTTTTTTTCCATAGTCTAGTTCTTTAGAAGTAATCCCCACTTTGCTTGAAGTGCAGAAGTTGAGCTAAGAATGTGCCGAATCTCTGTAGCTAAAACCTTCAAAATGAGTCACTTATTAATTTCATTCTTTCTGTTTTTAGTTATTTATGTATTTGGTGTTTTATGCCATATTCAAGAATATTTCACTTTAAACATGATGGTGGCCAGCAGCATTATGGTGGGAGCAAACCATAATGCTGACAGACCTTCCCACATACTGTTAATTTCTATTATTTTCTTGAATCCTGGCATGGATTTGGATATATAGAAATTGAGGAGAAGGTTTTTTTTATCAACAATGATCGAGGTACCCCATTTAGTTAACTGATCCTTCAATGGGACTTTTACGTAAGAAATCTGTGTTTGTTTTGCCATCCTGTTATGACACACGCGTGGCAGCTGATCACCACATCTGGTCGGGAATAACTGGAAGCCCCTGTTGTTCTGAGTCAAGTAAACAATGGCTTCTGTGGGAGCTGGAAGGAATGCTTACTATAACTCCAGCATGAATCCCAGATCACTCGGTATTTTTATACCACATTTGATATCCATAAAAAGGAGTGACTCTTGTGCATGCTGTCGTACAGTAGATGCCTGGCCGCAATTTTCCCTGAATAAAACAATAGTAAAGGCCACTGAGGTGAACAAGTTGGCCTGCAGCAAGGATGTCCCATGGGCTCCCTTCTTTTCCACACATATGGTTTATTATTTTTAATATGATGATAGCATTCGGAGCATTCCTGCATAAAACAGATGATTAATGGTGAAACATTCTTAACTCCATGTAGACGTTTTTTTCCAGACTAATTCTTATAAATGTAGCTCTTGACCCAGTCAAAAAAATAAAAGACTTGTTTCTTTGTGATTTTTACTTGCACTATTCACTTTTCCTTTACATTTTTAAATGCATTTTTCAACTTTGAGTTTGAAGAGATTTGCAGTTTTTCCATCATGCAATATATACATTTGTGTGTATGTTGGTTTTGTGGTCAGAATTTATTATATGCATGATTTGTGGAATGGTATTCATGGTGACTGAAGCTCACATCTGATGTTCTCGCTGGACACTGTAACATTTTGGTGACTCATAAGATAGGGACAATCTTACAGGCCATATGTCAGAACAGGAAGTGTTGTAGCCATGTGCAGGAGATGGTGAAATATGGTTGATTAGAACATGTGCTACACAAACAATGCCACCAGTTCATTGATTGCTGCTGAAACCAGCTTTTCTTCCATTTTTTAATGTTTTTTTTGTTGACTTCAGTGTATGTCTGGAAGGTTTAAATCATAAATATCATGTAAATGATAACTTTGGGGTAGTACATATTTCTAACCAGTGACTGGATCAACTTACAGATTAAACATTCAAGGGCCATGGTTAAATATAACTTGCATGTTACAAGTGACTTGTTACAAGTGACTTGCACGTTACAAGTGGGTTCCAAAAGTTTTACCTTAAAGCTATGACTTGACCTATTCATTAAGTGGGGGCCTCCGTGGCTCAGTTGGTTAGCACGCTAGCGCAGCGTAATGACCCAGGAGCCTCTCACCAATGGGGTTGCTGTGAGTTTAAGTCCAGCTTTAACCATCTGTTGTTTTCACCTTGTTCTCGCCACGATGTGGCTGAAATATTGCCGATGTGGCGTTAAGCCATAATCATTCATTCATTCATTCATTCATTCATTAAGTCCAGCTCATGCTGGCTTCCTCTCCAGCCATAAGTGGGAAGGTCTTTCAGCAACCTGCGGATGGTCGTGGGTTTCCCCCAGGCTCTGCTCGGTTTCCACCCACCATAATGTTTGCCGCCATCGTATAAGTGATATATTCTTGAGTACGGCGTAAAACACCAATCAAATAAATAAATAAATAAATTTCATTAAGTGACCTTCCAGTGTCCTGCTTGAAAGCTGTTTGGATAACGTTGCATGGTACATGTACATGTATGATCAGTTTTTAGTACGGTTTCATGATTTGCACATGTATTTTCGTGGAACACAGATACGAGTGTAATAATTATTCTGCATCTGCTCGTGGTAATGATAATTATGGGGAATATTTTGATTATGAATAATTTTTATGTCTTTTCCAATCAGTAGCAGTCAGTCTTCCTATATTATCTGAAAAAAGTTGGAAGTAACACAATTCTTTGAAAAAGTCAACACATACGAACAGGGAAGTATGGCTGTAAATATAACTTAAAGCATAATTCAAAATATTTTGATAACTAAAATGCATTGTTAGGGGCATGTATGCAGTTTCAAATGAGTGATAAGATCATCTGTCTATGCAGATCGTACATCATGACCAGTGACAGAAGTCATGCATTCTCTATATACTAAAATTTTTTGAGGATTTTCAAACAGAATTTTGCAGTTTTGGTTAGTAAAAGGTACATGCTCCCTATAGAACGTGCGTCGCTCTCAGCCTTTCTCTTTACGCCACTTCCACCCACAAACAGGCTTGACTTTTGG